>NW_027187558.1:0-77175 GCF_041381155.1 Argopecten irradians | reverse complement strand
AACTCTAGCAGTATTAACACCAATTATGTCAGTTGTTGATCCAACTCTAGCAGCATTAACACCAATTATGTCAGTTGTTGATCCAACTCCAGCAGCATTAACACCAATTATGTCAGTTGTTGATCCAACTCTAGCAGCATTAACACCAATTAAGTCAGTTGTTGATCCAACTCCAGCAGCATTAACACCAATAATGCCAGTTGTTGATCCAACTCTAGCAGCATTAACACCAATTATGTCAGTTGTTGATCCAACTCCAGCAGCATTAACACCAATTATGTCAGTTGTTGATCCAACTCTAGCAGTATTAACACCAATTATGTCAGTTGTTGATCCAACTCTAGCAGCATTAACACCAATTATGTCAGTTGTTGATCCAACTCTAGCAGTATTAACACCAATTATGTCAGTTGTTGATCCAACTCTAGCAGCATTAACACCAATTATGTCAGTTGTTGATCCAACTCCAGCAGTATTAACACCAATTATGTCAGTTGTTGATCCAACTCCAGCAGTATTAACACCAATTATGTCAGTTGTTGATCCAACTCCAGCAGTATTAACACCAATTATGTCAGTTGTTGATCCTCGACATTAACTCCAGCAGCATTTAACAACAATTTTGCCACGGCTGTTGATCCAGACCTCTAGCAGCATTAACACCAATATGCCAGTTGTTGATGCATCTCCAGCAGCGATTAACAAGAATTCTAAGTCAGTTGTTGATCCAAACTCTTAGCCTGTATTAACACAAGCATATATGTCAGTTGTTGATCCAACTCTAGCAGCATTAACACCAATTATGCCAGTTGTTGATCCAACTCTAGCAGCCATTAACACCAATTATGTCAGTTGTTGATCCAACTCTAGCAGCATTAACACCAATTATGCCAGTTGTTGATCCAACTCTAGCAGCATTAACACCAATTATGTCAGTTGTTGATCCAACTCTAGCAGTATTAACACCAATTATGTCAGTTGTTGATCCAACTCTAGCAGCATTAACACCAATTATGTCAGTTGTTGATCCAACTCCAGCAGCATTAACACCAATTATGTCAGTTGTTGATCCAACTCTAGCAGTATTAACACCAATTATGTCAGTTGTTGATCCAACTCTAGCAGCATTAACACCAATTATGTCAGTTGTTGATCCAACTCCAGCAGTATTAACACCAATTATGTCAGTTGTTGATCCAACTCTAGCAGCATTAACACCAATTATATCAGTTGTTGATCCAACTCTAGCAGCATTAACACCAATTATGTCAGTTGTTGATCCAACTCTAGCAGCATTAACACCAATTATGTCAGTTGTTGATCCAACTCTAGCAGCATTAACACCAATTATGTCAGTTGTTGATCCAACTCTAGCAGCATTAACACCAATTATGTCAGTTGTTGATCCAACTCTAGCAGCATTAACACCAATTTCATGTCAGTTGTTGATCCAACTCCAGCAGTTTAACACCAATTATGCCAGTTGTTGATCCAACTCTAGCAGCATTAACACCAATTATGTCAGTTGTTGATCCACACTCCAGCATCCATTAACACCATAAAGTCAGTTGTTGATCCATCCTGCCGCAATTAACAATAATGTCAGTTGTTGATCCAACTCTAGCAGTATTAACACCAATTATGTCAGTTGTTGATCCAACTCCAGCAGTATTAACACCAATTATGTCAGTTGTTGATCCAACTCCAGCAGCATTAACACCAATTATGTCAGTTGTTGATCCAACTCTAGCAGTATTAACACCAATTATGTCAGTTGTTGATCCAACTCTAGCAGTATTAACACCAATTATGTCAGTTGTTGATCCAACTCTAGCAGTATTAACACCAATTATGTCAGTTGTTGATCCAACTCCAGCAGCATTAACACCAATTATGTCAGTTGTTGATCCAACTCCAGCAGTATTAACACCAATTATGTCAGTTGTTGATCCAACTCCTAGCAGTATTAACACCAATTATGTCAGTTGTTGATCCAACTCCAGCAGCATTAACACCAATTATGTCAGTTGTTGATCCAACTCTTGAAGCATTAAACACCAATTATGTCAGTTGTTGATCCAACTCTAGCAGCATTAACACAAATTATATCAGTCAGTTGTTGATCCAACTATCTAGCAGTATTAACACCAATTATGTCAGTTCGTTGATCCAACTCTAGCAGCACACCAATTGTGAGTGTCAGTTGTTTGATCCAAACTCAGCAACTCTAGCATTAACACCAAATTATGGTCAGTTGTTGATCCAACTCCTAGCAGTATTAACACCAATTATGTCAGTTGTTGATCCAACTCTAGCAGCATTAACACCAATTATGTCAGTTGTTGATCCAACTCCAGCAGCATTAACACCAAATCAGAGCATTCACAACCCATTATTCAGTTGTTGATCCAACTCCAGCAGCATTAACACCAATTATGTCAGTTGTTGATCCAACTCTAGCAGCATTAACACCAATTATGTCAGTTGTTGATCCCAACTCCAGCAGGCATTAACACCAATTATGTCAGTTGTTGATCAACTCTAAGCAGCATTAACACCAATTATGTCAGTTTGTTGATCACAACTCCAGCAGCATTAACACCAATTATGTCAGTTGTTGATCCAACTCTAGCAGTATTAAACCACAATTATGTCAGTTGTTGATCCAACTCCTAGCAGTATTAACACCAATTATGCCAGTTGTTGATCCAACTCTAGCAGCATTAACACCAATTATGTCAGTTGTTGATCCAACTCCAGCAGTATTAACACCAATTATGTCAGTTGTTGATCCAACTCTAGCAGAATTAACACCAATTATGTCCAGTTGTTGATCCAACTCCAGCAGTATTAACACCAATTATGTCAGTTGTTGATCCAACTCCAGCAGCATTAACAATTTTGTCACCCAATTTTAAACACCAATTATGTCAGTTGTTGATCCAACTCCAGCAGTTTTAACACCACTTATGTCAGTTGTTGATCCAACTCCAGCAGTTTTAACACCAATTATGTCAGTTGTTGATCCAACTCCAGCAGTATTAACACCAATTATGTCAGTTGTTGATCCAACTCCAGCAGTATTAACACCAATTATGTCAGTTGTTGATCCAACTCTAGCAGTATTAACACCAATTAAGTCAGTTGTTGATCCAACTCTAGCAGCATTAACACCAATTATGTCAGTTGTTGATCCAACTCCAGCAGCATTAACACCAATTATGTCAGTTGTTGATCCAACTCTAGCAGTATTAACACCAATTATGTCAGTTGTTGATCCAACTCTAGCAGCATTAACTCCAGCAGCATTAATATCAATTATGTCAGTTGTTGATCCAACTCTAGCAGCATTAACACCAATTATGTCAGTTGTTGATCCAACTCCAGCAGCATTAACACCAATTATGTCAGTTGTTGATCCAACTCTAGCAGTATTAACACCAATTATGTCAGTTGTTGATCCAACTCTAGCAGCATTAACACAAATTATATCAGTTGTTGATCCAACTCCAGCAGCATTAACACCAATTATGTCAGTTGTTGATCCAACTCTAGCAGCATTAACACCAATTATGTCAGTTGTTGATCCAACTCTAGCAGCATTAACACCAATTATGTCAGTTGTTGATCCAACTCTAGCAGCATTAACACCAATTATGTCAGTTGTTGATCCAACTCCAGCAGCATTAACACCAATTATGTCAGTTGTTGATCCAACTCCAGCAGCATTAACACCAATTATGTCAGTTGTTGATCCAACTCTAGCAGTATTAACACCAATTATGTCAGTTGTTGATCCAACTCTAGCAGCATTAACACCAATTATGTCAGTTTTGTTGATCCAACTCTAGCAGCATTAACACCAATTATGTCAGTTGTTGAATCCAACTCCCAGCAGCATTAACACCAATTATGTCAGTTGTTGATCCAACTCCAGCAGCATTAACACCAATTATGTCAGTTGTTGATCCAACTCCAGCAGCATTAACACCAATTATGTCAGTTGTTGATCCAACTCTAGCAGCATTAACACCAATTATGTCAGTTGTTGATCCAACTCTAGCAGCATTAACACCAATTATGTCAGTTGTTGATCCAACTCAAGCAGTCATTAACACCAATTATTGTCAGTTGTTGATCCAAGCTCCTTAGTATTAACACCATTAGATTCAGTTGTTGATCCAAGTTAGCAGTATGAACACCAATTAATGTCAGTTGTTGATCCAACTCTAGCAGCATTAACACCAATTATGTCAGTTGTTGATCCAACTCCAGCAGCATTAACACCAATTATGTCAGTTGTTGATCCAACTCTAGCAGCATTAACACCAATTATGTCAGTTGTTGATCCAACTCCAGCAGCATTAACACCAATTATGTCAGTTGTTGATCCAACTCTAGCAGCATTAACACCAATTATGTCAGTTGTTGATCCAACTCCAGCAGTATTAACACCAATTATGTCAGTTGTTGATCCAACTCTAGCAGCAGTTAACACCAATTATGTCCAGTTGTTGATCCAGTTGTTTGATCTCTCTAGCAGTATTAACACCAATTATGTCAGTTGTTGATCCAACTCCAGCAGTATTAACACCAATTATGTCAGTTGTTGATCCAACTCCAGCAGTATTAACACCAATTATGTCAGTTGTTGATCCAACTCCAGCAGCATTAACACCAATTATGTCAGTTGTTGATCCAACTCCAGCAGCATTAACACCAATTATGTCAGTTGTTGATCCAACTCTAGCAGCATTAACACCAATTATGTCAGTTGTTGATCCAACTCTAGCAGCATTAACACCAATTATGTCAGTTGTTGATCCAACTCTAGCAGCATTAACACCAATTATGTCAGTTGTTGATCCAACTCTAGCAGCATTAACACCAATTATGTCAGTTGTTGATCCAACTCTAGCAGCATTAACACCAATTATGTCAGTTGTTGATCCAACTCCAGCAGCATTAACACCAATTATGCCAGTTGTTGATCCAACTCCAGCAGCATTAACACCAATTATGTCAGTTGTTGATCCAACTCTAGCAGCATTAACACCAATTATGTCAGTTGTTGATCCAACTCTAGCAGCATTAACACCAATAATGTCAGTTGTTGATCCAACTCTAGCAGCATTAACACCAATTATGTCAGTTGTTGATCCAACTCTAGCAGCATTAACACCAATTATGTCAGTTGTTGATCCAACTCCAGCAGTATTAACACCAATTATGTCAGTTGTTGATCCAACTCTAGCAGCATTAACACCAATTATGTCAGTTGTTGATCCAACTCTAGCAGTATTAACACCAATTATGTCAGTTGTTGATCCAACTCTAGCAGCATTAACACCAATTATGTCAGTTGTTGATCCAACTCTAGCAGCATTAACACCAATTATGTCAGTTGTTGATCCAACTCCAGCAGTATAAAACACCAATTATGTCCAGTTGTTGATCCAACTCAAGCAGCATTAACACCAATTAAGTCAGTTGTTGATCCAACTCTAGCAGCATTAACACCAATTAAGTCAGTTGTTTGATCCAACTCTAGGCAGCATTAACACCAATAATGCCAGTTGTTGATCCACCTCCAGCAGCATTAACACCAATTATGTCAGTTGTTGATCCAACTCCAGCAGTATTAACACCAATTATGTCAGTTGTTGATCCAACTCTCAGCAGCATTAACACCAATTATGTCAGTTGTTGATCATGTCCTGTAGTTTTTAACACCAAAATTATGTCGTTTTGATCCAACTCCTAGCAGTATTAACACCAATTATGTCAGTTGTTGATCCAAATGTTCTAGCAGCATTAACACCAATTATGTCAGTTGTTTGATCCAACTCTAGCAGCATTAACACCAATTATATGTCAGTTGTTGATCCAACTCTAGCAGCATTAACACCAATTATGTCAGTTGTTGATCCAACTCTGCAGCAGCATTAACACCAATTATGTCAGTTGTTGATCCAACTCCAGCAGCATTAACACCAATTATGTCAGTTGTTGATCCAACTCTAGCAGCATTAACACCAATTATGTCAGTTGTTGATCCAACTCTAGCAGCATTAACACCAATTATGTCAGTTGTTGATCCAACTCCAGCAGTATTAACACCAAATTGTGTCAGTTGTTGATCCAACTCTAGCAGTATTAACACCAATTATGTCAGTTGTTGATCCATACTCTAGCAGCATTAACACCAATTATGTCAGTTGTTGATCCAACTCCTAGCAGCATTAACACCAATTATGTCAGTGTTTGATCCAACTCCCAGCACATTAACACCAATTATGTCAGTTGTTGATCCAACTCTCAGCAAGCATTAGTTAACACCAATTTATGTCAGTTGTTGATCCAACTCCAGCAGTATTAACACCAATTATGTCAGTTGTTGTTCCAACTCTAGCAGTATTTAACACCAATTATGTCAGTTGTTGATCCAACTCCAGCAGCATTAACACCAATTATGTCAGTTGTTGATCCAACTCTAGCAGCATTAACACCAATTATGTCAGTTGTTGATCCAACTCCAGCAGCATTAACACCAATTATATCAGTTGTTGATCCAACTCCAGCAGTATTAACACCAATTATGTCAGTTGTTGATCCAACTCCAGCAGCATTAACACCAATTATGTCAGTTGTTGATCCAACTCCTAGCAGCATTAACACCAATTATGTCCAACTCTAGCAGCATTGTTGTCAGTTGTTGATCCAACTCTAGCAGTATTAACACCAATTATGTCAGTTGTTGATCCAACTCTAGCAGCATTAACACCAATTATGTCAGTTGTTGATCCAACTCCAGCAGCATTAACACCAATTATGTCAGTTGTTGATCCAAACTCCAGCAGCATTAACACCAATTATGTCAGTTGTTGATCCAACTCTAGCAGCATTAACACCAATTATGTCAGTTGTTGATCCAACAGTCAGCAGCAGTTAACCACCAATTAACACCAATTATGCCAGTTTAGTTGATCCAACTCTAGCAGCATTAACACCAATTGTGTCAGTTGTTAATTCCAACTCAGCGCTTTACAACACCAATTATGTTTCGTTGATCCAACTCTAGCAGCATTAACACCAATTATGTCAGTTGTTGATCCATCTCCAGCAGCATTAACAAGGAATTATGTCAGTTGTTGATCCAACTCTAGCAGCATTAACACCAATTATGTTCAGATTGTTGATCCAACTCTAGCAGCATTAACACAATTATGTCAGTTTGTTGATCCAACTCCAGCAGCATTAACACCAATATGCAGTTGTGTTGAATTCCAACTCTAGCAGCATTAACACCAATTATGTCAGTTGTTGATCCAACTCCAGCAGCATTAACACCAATTATGTCAGTTGTTGATCCAACTCTAGCAGCATTAACACCAATTATGCCAGTTGTTGATCCAACTCCAGCAGCATTAATATCAATTATGTCAGTTGTTGATCCAAATCCAGCAGCATTCACACCAATTAGGTCAGTTGTTGATCCAACTCCAGCAGTATTAACACCAATTATGTCAGTTGTTGATCCAACTCTAGCAGCATTAACACCAATTATGTCAGTTGTTGATCCAACTCTAGCAGCATTAACACCAATTATGTCAGTTGTTGATCCAACTCTAGCAGCATTAACACCAATTATGTCAGTTGTTGATATCCAACTCCAGCCAGCATTAAACACCAATTAATGTCAGTTGTTGATCCGACTCTAGCAGCATTAACACCAATTATGTCAGTTGTTGATCCAACTCCAGCAGCATTAACACCAATTATGTCAGTTGTTGATCCAACTCCAGCAGCATTAACACCAATTATGTCAGTTGTTGATCCAACTAGCAGTAGCAGCATTAATCCACCAGCATAACACCAATTATGTCAGTTGTTGATCCAACTCCTAGCAGCATAACACACCAAATTATGTCAGTTGTTGATCCAACTCCAGCAGTATTAACACCAATTATGTCAGTTGTTGATCCAACTCTAGCAGTATTAACACCAAGTATGTCAGTTGTTGATCCAACTCCAGCAGCATTAACACCAATTATGTCAGTTGTTGATCCAACTCTAGCAGCATTAACACCAATTATGTCAGTTGTTGATCCAACTCTAGCAGCATAAACACCAATTATGTCAGTTGTTGATCCAACTCAAGCAGCATTAACACCAATTATGTCAGTTGTTGATCCAACTCTAGCAGCCATTAACACCAATTATGTCAGTTGTTGATCCAACTCTCCAGCAGTCATTAACACCAATTATGTCAGTTGTTGATCCAACTCCAGCAGCATTAACACCAATTATGTCAGTTGTTGATCCAACTCCAGCAACCACCAATATTAAACACCAATTATGTCCAGTTGTTGATCCAACTCCAGCAGCACAGCAGCATTAACACCAATTATGTCAGTTTGTTGTTGATCCAACTCTAGCAGTATTAACACCAATTATGTCAGTTGTTGATCCAACTCTCAGCAGCATTAACACCAATTTATGTCAGTTGTTGATCCAACTCCTAGCACCAGCATTAAACACCAATTATGTCAGTTTGTTGATTGATCCAACTCCAGCAGCATTAACACCAATTATGTGTTGATCAGTTGTTGATCCAACTCCAACACCAATTATGTCAGTTGTTGATCCAACTCTAGCAGCATTAACACCAATTATGTCAGTTGTTGATCCAACTCTAGCAGCATTTAACACCAATTTATGTCAGTTGTTGATCCAACTCTAGCAGCATTAACACCAATTATGTCAGTTGTCTGATCCAGCTTACCTAGCAGTATTAACACCAATTATGTCAGTTGTTGATCCAACTCCAGCAGTATTTAACACCAATTATGTCAGTTGTTGATCCTCCAGCAGCATTAACACCAATTTATTCCCAGTTGTTGATCCAACTCTAGCAGCATTAACACCAATTATGTCAGTTGTTGATCCAACTCCAGCAGTATTAACACCAATTATGTCAGTTGTTGATCCAACTCTAGCAGTATTAACACCAATTATGTCAGTTGTTGATCCAACTCCAGCAGTAACACCAATTATGTCAGTAACACCAATTTATGTCAGTTGTTGATCCAACTCCAGCAGCAGTATTAACACCAATTATGTCAGTTGTTGATCCAACTCCCAGCAGTATTTTGTTGATCAAACACCAGTATTATTATGTCAGTTGTTGATCCAACTCTAGCAGCATTAACACCAATTATGTCAGTTGTTGATCCAACTCCAGCAGCATTAACACCAATTATGTCAGTTGTTGATCCAACTCTAGCAGTATTAACACCAATTATGTCAGTTGTTGATCCAACTCTAGCAGCATTAACACCAATTATGTCAGTTGTTGATCCAACTCCAGTTGTTGATCCAAGCAGCATTTAACACCAATTATGTCAGTTGTTGATCCAACTCTAGCAGCATTAACACCAATTATGTCAGTTGTTGATCCAACTCTAGCAGCATTAACACCAATTATGTCAGTTGTTGATCCAACTCTAGCAGCATTAACACCAATTATGTCAGTTGTTGATCCAACTCCAGCAGTATTAACACCAATTATGTCAGTTGTTGATCCAACTCTAGCAGCATTAACACCAATTATGTCAGTTGTTGATCCAACTCCAGCAGTATTAACACCAATTATGTCAGTTGTTGATCCAACTCCAGCAGCATTAACACCAATTATGTCAGTTGTTGATCCAACTCTCAGCAGTTAACACACCATTATGTCAGTTGTTGATCCAACTTCCAGCAGTTGTTGTCAGTTTGTTGATCCACTCTAGCAGCATTAACACCAATTATGTCAGTTGTTGATCCAACTCTAGCAGCATTAACACCAATTATGTCAGTTGTTGATCCAACTCTAGCAGCATTAACACCAATTATGTCAGTTGTTGATCCAACTCTCTAGCAGCATTAACACCAATTATGCATCAGTTGTTGTTGATTCCATCCAACTCCAGTTGTTGATCCCAAACTCTAGCAGCATTAACACCAATTATGTCAGTTGTTGATCCAACTCTAGCAGCATTAACACCAATTATGTCAGTTGTTGATCCAACTCTAGCAGCATTAACACCAATTATGTCAGTTGTTGATCCAACTCCAGCAGTATTAACACCAATTATGTCAGTTGTTGATCCAACTCCAGCAGCATTAACACCAATTATGTCAGTTGTTGATCCAACTCTAGCAGCATTAACACCAATTATGTCAGTTGTTGATCCAACTCTAGCAGCATTAACACCAATTATGTCAGTTGTTGATCCAACTCCAGCAGCATTAACACCAATTATGTCAGTTGTTGATCCAACTCCAGCAGCATTAACACCAATTATGTCAGTTGTTGATCCAACTCTAGCAGCATTAACACCAATTATGTCAGTTGTTGATCCAACTCTAGCAGTATTAACACCAATTATGTCAGTTGTTGATCCAACATCAGCAGTATTAACACCAATTATGTCAGTTGTTGATCCAACATCAGCAGTATTATCACCAATTATGTCAGTTGTTGATCCAACTCTAGCAGCATTAACACACCAATTATGTCAGTTGTTGATCCAAACTCTAGCAGCATTAACACCAATTATTATGTCAGTTGTTGATCCAACTCCAGCAGCATTAACACCAATTATGTCAGTTGTTGATCCAACTCCAGCAGCATTAACACCAATTATGTCAGTTGTTGATCCAATTCTAGCAGCATTAACACCAATTATGTCAGTTGTTGATCCAACTCTAGCAGCATTAACACCAATTATGTCAGTTGTTGATCCAACTCCAGCAGCATTAACACCAATTATGTCAGTTGTTGATCCAACTCCAGCAGTATTAACACCAATTATGTCAGTTGTTGATCCAACTCCAGCAGCATTAACACCAATTATATCAGTCGTTGATCCAACTCTAGCAGCATTAACACCAATTATGTCAGTTGTTGATCCAACTCTAGCAGTATTAACACCATGTCAGTTGTTTTGATCCAACTCTAGCAGTATGTCAGTTGTTGTTGATCCAAACTCCAGCAGTATTAACACAATTATGTCAAGTTGTTGATCCAACTCCAGCAGTATTAACACCAATTATGTCAGTTGTTGATCCATCTCCTGCAGCACACCAATTATGCAGTATTAACACCAATTATGTCAGTTGTTGATCCAACTCCAGCAGTATTAACACCAATTATGTCAGTTGTTGATCCAACTCCAGCAGCATTAACACCAATTATGTCAGTTGTTGATCCAACTCCAGCAGCATTAACACCAATTATGTCAGTTGTTGATCCAACTCCAGCAGTATTAACACCAATTATGTCAGTTGTTGATCCAACTCCAGCAGCATTAACATCAATTATGTCAGTTGTTGATCCAACTCTAGCAGCATTAACACCAATTATGTCAGTTGTTGATCCAACTCTAGCAGCATTAACACCAATTATGTCAGTTGTTGATCCAACTCTAGCAGCATTAACACCAATTATGTCAGTTGTTGATCCAACTCTAGCAGCATTAACACCAATTATGTCAGTTGTTGATCCAACTCTAGCAGCATTAACACCAATTATGTCAGTTGTTGATCCAACTCTAGCAGCATTAACACCAATTATGTCAGTTGTTGATCCAACTCCAGCAGTATTAACACCAATTATGTCAGTTGTTGATCCAACTCCAGCAGCATTAACACCAATTATGTCAGTTGTTGATCCAACTCTAGCAGCATTAACACCAATTATGTCAGTTGTTGATCCAACTCTAGCAGCATTAACACCAATTATGTCAGTTGTTGATCCAACTCTAGCAGCATTAACACCAATTATGTCAGTTGTTGATCCAACTCTAGCAGCATTAACACCAATTATGTCAGTTGTTGATCCAACTCCAGCAGCATTAACACCAATTATGTCAGTTGTTGATCCAACTCTAGCAGCCATTAACACCAATTATATCAAGTCGTTGATCCAACTTAGCATTAGACACCATATTATGTCAGTTGTTGATCAACTCTAGCAGCATTAACACCAATTATATGTCAGTTTGTTGATCCAACTCCAGCAGCATTAACACCAATTATGTCAGTTGTTGATCCAACTCTAGCAGTATTAACACCAATTATGTCAGTTGTTGATCCAACTCTAGCAGCATTAACACCAATTATGTCAGTTGTTAGATCCAACTCTAGCAGCATTAACACCAATAAAGAGTTGTTAGAGTCCAACTCTAGCAGCATTAACACCAATTATGTCAGTTGTTGATCCAACTCTAGCAGCATATTAACACCAATTAAGTCAGTTGTTGAGTTGATCCACCAACTCTAGCAAGTATTAACACCAATTATGTCAGTTGTTGATCCAACTCTAGCAGCATTAACACCAATTATGTCAGTTGTTGATCCAACTCTAGCAGTATTAACACCAATTATGTCAGTTGTTGATCCAACTCTAGCAGCATTAACACCAATTATGTCAGTTGTTGATCCAACTCCAGCAGCATTAACACCAATTATGTCAGTTGTTGATCCAACTCTAGCAGTATTAACACCAATTATGTCAGTTGTTGATCCAACTCCAGCAGCATTAACACCAAATTATGTCAGTTGTTGATCCAAACTCCAGCAGCATTAACACCAATTATGTCAGTTGTTGATCCAACTCCAGCAGTATTAACACCAATTATATCAGTTGTTGATCCACCTCTCGCAGCATTAACACCAATTATGTCAGTTGTTGATCCAACTCTAGCAGTATTAACACCAATTATGTCAGTTGTTGATCCAACTCTAGCAGCATTAACACCAATTATGTCAGTTGTTGATCCAACTCCAGCAGCATTAACACCAATTATGTCAGTTGTTGATCCAACTCTAGCAGTATTAACACCAATTATGTCAGTTGTTGATCCAACTCCAGCAGTATTAACACCAATTATGTCAGTTGTTGATCCAACTCCAGCAGCATTAACACCAATTATGTCAGTTGTTGATCCAACTCTAGCAGCATTAACACCAATTATGTCAGTTGTTGATCCAACTCTAGCAGTATTAACACCAATTATGTCAGTTGTTGATCCAACTCTAGCAGTATTAACACCAATTATGTCAGTTGTTCGATCCAACTCCAGCAGTATTAACACCAATAATGTCATGTCAGTTGTTGATCCAAGTTGAACTCTAGCAGTGATAACACCAAATATGTCAGTTTGTTGATCCAAACTCCAGCAGCATTAACACCAATTATGTTCAGTTGTTGATCCAACTCCAGCAGCATTAACACCAATTATGTCAGTTGTTGATCCAACTCTAGCAGCATTAACACCAATTATGTCAGTTGTTGATCCAACTCTAGCAGCATTAACACCAATTATGTCAGTTGTTGATCCAACTCTAGCAGCATTAACACCAATTATGTCAGTTGTTGATCCAACTCTAGCAGCATTAACACCAATTATGTCAGTTGTTGATCCAACTCTAGCAGCATTAACACCAATTATGTCAGTTGTTGATCCAACTCTAGCAGCATTAACACCAATTATGTCAGTTGTTGATCCAACTCTAGCAGCATTAACACCAATTATGTCAGTTGTTGATCCAACTCTAGCAGCATTAACACCAATTATGTCAGTTGTTGACCAACTCTGCATCCCAATTATATCAGTCTGATCTAGCAGCATTAACACCAATTATGTCAGTTGTTGATCCAACTCCAGCAGTATTAACACCAATTAAGTCAGTTGTTGATCCAACTCCAGCAGCATTAACACAATTATGTCAGTTGTTGATCCAACTCTAGCAGCATTAACACCAATTATGTCAGTTGTTGATCCAACTCTAAGCAGTATTAACACCAATTATGTCAGTTGTTGATCCAACTCCAGCAGTATTAACACCAATTATGTCAGTTGTTGATCCAACTCCAGCAGTATTAACACCAATTATGTCAGTTGTTGATCCAACTCCAGCAGCATTAACACCAATTATGTCAGTTGTTGATCCAACTCTAGCAGCATTAACACCAATTATGTCAGTTGTTGATCCAACTCTAGCAGCATTAACACCAATTATGTCAGTTGTTGATCCAACTCTAGCAGCATTAACACCAAGTTATGTCAGTTGTTGATCCAAACTCTCCAGCAGTATTAACACCAATTATGTCAGTTGTTGATCCAACTCCTAGCTGCAGTATTAACACCAATTATATGTCAGTTGTTGATCCAACTCCAGCAGTATTAACACCAATTATGTCAGTTGTTGATCCAAGGTCCAGCAGCATTAACACCAATTATGTCAGTTGTTGATCCAACTCTAGCAGCATTAACACCAATTATGTCAGTTGTTGATCCAACTCCAGCAGTATTAACACCAATTATCTTACAGTCAGTTGTTGATCCAACTCTAGCAGCATTAACACCAATTAATGTCAGTTGTTGATCCAACTCTAGCAGCATTAACACCAATTATGTCAGTTGTTGATCCAACTCTAGCAGCATTAACACCAATTATGTCAGTTGTTGATCCAACTCTAGCAGCATTAACACCAATTATGTCAGTTGTTGATCCAACTCTAGCAGCATTAACACCAATTATGTCAGTTGTTGATCCAACTCTAGCAGCATTAACACCAATTATGTCAGTTGTTGATCCAACTCTAGCAGCATTAACACCAATTATGCCAGTTGTTGATCCAACTCTAGCAGCATTAACACCAATTATGTCAGTTGTTGATCCAACTCTAGCAGCATTAACACCAATTATGTCAGTTGTTGATCCAACTCCAGCTTGCATTAACACCAATTATGTCAGTTGTTGATCCAACTCTAGCAGTATTAACACCAATTATGTCAGTTGTTGATCCAACTCTAGCAGCATTAACACAAATTACATCAGTTGTTGATCCAAGTCCAGCAGCATTAACACCAAGAATGCCAGTTGTTGATCCAACTCTAGCAGCATTAACACCAATTATGTCAGTTGTTGATCCAACTCCAGCAGTATTAACACCAATTATGTCAGTATATGTGTAGTGGAACGCTGTGTTGTATATGTGTAGTGGAACGCTGTGTTGTATATGTGTAGTGGAACGCTGTGTTGTATATGTGTAGTGGAACGCTGTGTTGTATATGTGTAGTGGAACGCTGTGTTGTATATGTGTAGTGGAACGCTGTGTTGTATATGTGTAGTGGAACGCTGTGTTGTATATGTGTAGTGGAACGCTGTGTTGTATATGTGTAGTGGAACGCTGTGTTGTATATGTGTAGTGGAACGCTGTGTTGTATATGTGTAGTGGAACGCTGTGTTGTATATGTGTAGTGGAACGCTGTGTTGTATATGTGTAGTGGAACGCTGTGTTGTATATGTGTAGTGGAACGCTGTGTTGTATTATATGTGTAGTGGAACGCTGTGTTGTATATGTGTAGTGGAACGCTGTGTTGTATATGTGTAGTGGAACGCTGTGTTGTATATGTGTAGTGGAACGCTGTGTTGTATATGTGTAGTGGAACGCTGTGTTGTATATGTGTAGTGGAACGCTGTGTTGTATATGTGTAGTGGAACGCTGTGTTGTATATGTGTAGTGGAACGCTGTGTTGTATATGTGTAGTGGAACGCTGTCTGTGTTGTATATGTGTAGTGGAACGCTGTGTTGTATATGTGTAGTGGAACGCTGTGTTGTATACGTGTAGTGGAACGCTGGTTGTATATGTGTAGTGGAACGCTGTGTTGTATATGTGTAGTGGAACGCTGTGTTGTATATGTGTAGTGGAACGCTGTGTTGTATATGTGTAGTGGAACGCTGTGTTGTATATGTGTAGTGGAACGCTGTGTTGTATATATGTGTAGTGGAACGCTGTGTTGTATATGTGTAGTGGAACGCTGTGTTGTATATGTGTAGTGGAAACGCTGTGTGAGTATGTGTATGTGTAGTGGAACGCTGTGTTGTATATGTGTAGTGGAACGCTGTGTTGTATATGTGTAGTGGAACGCTGGTGTTATGTATATGTGTATATGTGTAGTGAACGCTGTGTTGTATATGTGTAGTGGAACGCTGTGTTGTATATGTGTAGTGGAACGCTGTGTTGTATATGTGTAGTGGAACGCTGTGTTGATTGATATTATACAATCACTAAATTATATAGCTATTGTATTGAGTATTAGGGAAATTGTTGTTTTTTTAAGTCAAAATGACCCCTGCTTTTTATATCCAGAATTGAATTCACAGAGAAAATGTCGTCAACTAATGGTAAGTTTATAAACAATTGATTTGTAAATTGTCATTAGTTATACAAACTTATTACCAAAATTAATCATATAAACAAATTTTACAGTTTTCTTAGTGCATCAAGAGTGTAATGTCTGCATTTATGTTAAAAAAGCGAATAAATTTTAAATAAATAGATTCATTCTATTAAATGTTGATATAGTTGTAATATACAGGAGCATGTACTATTTAAATTTTAACATATTTTATTGATACTAAAGGGATCAGACAACAGGCAAGCCTATATAAGTCTTCTCCCGTCCCGGAGGTCACATTGAATACATATTTACATACATAGATGGACAATATTACAGGATTATTGTAAGTGTATATATACATATAAAACAATCACATACATACCCCTCTCTCTCTCTCACATACACACACTTACACACATAGTGTAGCTTTACTCAGATTCATGGATTAATGATATAAGATTAAAATAAAATCAAGAAGATTAGCATACGATATTCATAAATAAGTATATTTATAGTAAGTACACGTACTTATAAATCGTAATTTTAGATAGACTAGAATATTAGTGCCCGTCGTAGTCTTTCCCACTCTCCGCTTGACTTCGCCCCGAAAAGTATTTAAGAGCGCAGCCTAGCGGAGAAAATTGGTACTAAGGTAAGTAATCTAGTCTATGATTTTAGAATAACTTGTACATTTATGATATACGTGTCTTTCATATATTTATGAAAGTGAATCTATTAATTAAAACTTTATCAAAATCCATGAACTATTTTATAATGACACAACAGTATGTGATATACATGTACAATAGGTTCCCATTGACTATAACAGAAATATATATACATAAAGATTGGAAACTTCTTTTTTGCAATTGTCTTTGTTGAGGCAGATGGACCTCCAGTTTATAGGCATTTTCCCTTGGCTAACTAAGTTTAAGTGTATTCTTTTATACATGAATACATTTTTAACATTATATCATGGTTTGATATGATCAGTTGTCTCGACTGATATTATTTAATAAGAATTTTGAAAGCATGAAAATCAGCAATTTTACCTGGTTTTTCGAAAACCATAATTGCAAAACCGAAAGTGCATTTTGTTTTATTAATATATAAGTTAAAATATTATTTTTTCATCCAAAATCGTACTCAAACCATCTGAAAATTACTGAACTTTTATAATACCGATAGCGCTAAAAGCTAGGCGATTCGTTGGGTGGGACTTGATTTTTCATTCATCCAAAGCAATATCCTGACGTATTATCGAAAAAACATTTTGGCTGCACAAATTCTTTAATTATCGTATGGACATTTCTAAATATAGGCCTACAATTTTATGCATTCGGAACGAATTAAACTAAATTGTATGTTGTATTACCTACAGGTGTCGTTGTAAGTTGTATTACCTACAGGTGTCGTTGTAAGTTGTGTTACCTACAGGTGGTCGTTGTTAGTTGTATTACCTACAGGTGTCGTTGTAAGTTGTGTTACCTACAGGTGGTCGTTGTAAGTTGTATCACCTACAGGTGGTCGTTGTAAGTTGTATTACCTACAGGTGTCGTTGTAAGTTGTGTTACCTACAGGTGGTCGTTGTATGTTGTATTACCTACAGGTGGTCGTTGTAAGTTGTATTACCTACAGGTGTCGTTGTAAGTTGTGTTACCTACAGGTGGTCGTTGTAAGTTGTGTTACCTACAGGTGTCGTTGTAAGTTGTATTACCTACAGGTGTCGTTGTAAGTTGTATCACCCACAGGTGGTCGTTGTAAGTTGTATTACCTACAGGAGGTCGTTGTAAGTTTTGTTACCTACAGGTGGTCGTTGTAAGTTGTATTACCTACAGGAGGTCGTTGTAAGTTTTGTTACCTACAGGTGGTCGTTGTAAGTTGTATTACCTACAGGAGGTCGTTGTAAGTTTTGTTACCTACAGGTGGTCGTTGTAAGTTGTATTACCTACAGGAGGTCGTTGTAAGTTTTGTTACCTACAGGAGGTCGTTGTAAGTTGTATCACCTACAGGTGGTCGTTGTAAGTTGTATTACCTACAGGTGTCGTTGTAAGTTGTGTTACCTACAGGTGGTCGTTGTATGTTGTATTACCTACAGGTGGTCGTTGTAAGTTGTATTACCTACAGGTGTCGTTGTAAGTTGTGTTACCTACAGGTGGTCGTTGTAAGTTGTGTTACCTACAGGTGTCGTTGTAAGTTGTATTACCTACAGGTGTCGTTGTAAGTTGTATCACCCACAGGTGGTCGTTGTAAGTTGTATTACCTACAGGTGGTCGTTGTAAGTTGTATTACCTACAGGTGGTCGTTGTAAGTTGTATTACCTACAGGTGGTCGTTGTAAGTTGTATTACCTACAGGTGGTCGTTGTAAGTTGTATTACCTACAGGTGGTCGTTGTAAGTTGTAGTTACCTACAGGTGGTCGTTGTAAGTTGTATTACCTACAGGAGGTCGTTGTAAGTTGTATTACCTACAGGAGGTCGTTGTAAGTTGTATTACCTACAGGTGGTCGTTGTAAGTTGTATTACCTACAGGTGGTCGTTGTAAGTTGTATTACCTACAGGTGGTCGTCGTAAACGTTTTGAAGAAATTAAACCTGTCATTTTTTTTAAACTTATATTCAAATTTGTCACTTTTGAGTAGTTTCTATATAAAAAAAAACCAGCATCCATCTGCGGTAAATCCGCTTTGTACATAACAATTCCTTGGCAAAAAGTTCTATGATATATGTATTGTTTAATTGATGTGATATATATCAATGTTTTTTTCAAGAAAAAAATGCTTTAGTTCTCGTCATAATTGATTTTTGGGAATGATGTTTGGTGGAAATTAGGTTAAAAAGACTCATGCAAATTACATAAAACATTTTAATAAACACAAAAATGAAAAAAAAAGATAAAAATGTTGACATCCAATTCGATCTTCATTTCATAACCGAAAGTAAATCCCAACTTATGCAATGTTAACATTTTGATTTGTGATCAGTGAGTGAAAAAAATATTGGTTTTCGGAGGGGGCGGTTGGGTGTGGGACCCTCCTAGCCTACGGCTTACATGTATAACGGTACATTGTGGTTGACTGTAACTTTGAATTTGGGCGTCGCTCTTCCTGTAGTCTTCAAAAAGGAAATCTTTTCAGGCCTGTGATTGGTGAGATTTTTTTCTCTTTAAATTCCTTCAGTTTTACTGTGAGATAGTCCAGAGGTGGATATAACGTCAGTAATAGTAACCCTTGGAGTACCGAGGGTGCTGAGAATACGCTTCTTCAATTCATTGATTTACAGACTTTGAGAACATGTAGCTCATTTAAACATCCGGATGTTTCACTAGCATTCTGGACTTTATCATACGTCCGAATATGGCCCAATATATATACCTTTTAGCGTTGGTGGGCTCAGTATTTGGTATATACGGTCCATTCAGATTGCTAGCAGCACAGCTGTCGTACCACCAGGCACCACGCCAATCTTCAGCACAATTGCCATACCATTGGTCATTGTCCTTGTCATTCGTGGAGAACTGGAAATAATTGTGGTACTCCGTTCCATCATCTGTCAAAACAGAGTCGGTTTATTAACAAACATTTCGAGAGTATTTCGTCTTTGCATATTACAGATTTACCTCCCTTGACGTCTTTATTTTGTAATTGAAACTCGCATCACCCTTTTTTTCTCTGAAAGGTATGACGTTACGCTCGCAAACGAATGACAATCAATACCTACCTACAAGGGCAGATAACTCTGTAACATGCAAATAAGGAAATACTTACGTACTACATATTTGAACAATACATGTTCGCTGCGGGTCCCTATAAATTATCACATTAACCATAGACTATGTCTTTTTTAGTGAAAGTGACCATTGTAGTTGACGTTTTGGCCTCAAGCTCTATTCCACAGGGACTAATTACTTGATTTGTACTATTGTACTGTGTAATGTAACTTTTCGTTTTGGAAACAATTTTAAGAACATGAAGCTATATACAATATTTTCATAACTTCTATGCCGTCTTCTGATATTACAGACACATTTGCTTTTGTTGATACCCATATCATCATATTTTCAGAGACGTTACTGTCGCTCACAGAATACAGACGTCATGATCGACACCTTCCCTCAAGGGAGATAAGTGTGTGTGATATGCTTTAACGAAATAATGATGTTTACACCACAACCGGAAGTTCAAATGTTTTACTAAACCGGAAGTTCAAATTTTTTACTCAACCGGAAGTTCAAATATTTTTCTCACCTGGAAGTTAAAATGTTTTACTTAAAACTGAGTCACTTGTTATCCTGTTTACTCTATATCTATTTTATGCATCCAGCAGTAATGATACCATGATCAACTAAATAGTAAGGACGTTATGAACTCGGCTTTTCATTCGTACTATGGAAATGGTTTGACAGTTGCTAATTACATAATTACTGAATGCTTTGGACGAGAACACATAAAAATAAATTTAACTCACGGTGAACTCCAAACTTACAGTTGTAATTTCCAGAGAATCCCGATATAGTCAGTCGGTAACTTGAGGACTCGTCACCAACCCTGAAGTTTGAGTACACGGCGTACACGGAATCATTTGTCAACGACATCAACTCAATACGGAGGACGGAGCCGGTCTCGGTTAGGAAGTGTATTATATCAAGCCCTGAAACAAAATGACATACCGTAGTATAATACAGGTACATGTAGTGAATTAAAATAAAAATAAAATCTAATAAAAACAATTCCCGAAAAATTCCGATTATTCAAGATCCCCATGACATGCCATTAGATTATTCGCCTACGGTTATCTTTTGACTTTATTTCATAACTAACCAATTCCTTTGCTGATCTATTTGTTTGTATCGCACATGCGCAATAGACGATCTTGCATCACCATACCAGCTGGAACTAATTTAATGGGGGGGTTTCTACATGTGAGAGGAATACCAATGTCCTCTCCGATTTTAACAGATGAAATCAAACAAATAGTAAGTAATAGATGCAAAATCGTCCATATGTGTTTGTCTGACGAGTCGGGCTTTACTCGTTGGTGAGAACAGGAAAATATGAAGAAAAAAATGTATCATGTGCCCTATATACAAGCGGAACGTTGAGTGGCCATGGGCCGGTGTTTAAGTTTACGTTGAAGTATTGATGTCACTATGTTTTAATTTATTCGGGGTATGTAAAAATATTTGTTTGCAAATTTTGGGAATCAAAAACATTTTTTCCATAACATGGTGATATTAAATAATAGTGACATCAATGCTATTAATAATTATTTTTTAGACTATTTGATAAAATATAATATGTTTTAATGTACGATGCTATTCGTTTGATTAGATCACAAGTGATCAGAACCACCTGGAGTATCGAGGATGAGGAAAAAACAATCATCTGAAGTACATACCAATCCAGAATTCTCCGTTCATGTCACCAAACCCCATCTTGTAGTCAGTCCAGTTACGGTAAAAATCGACAGTACCGTCCTGTCTGTTCTGTATCACCTAATATTTAAATCAAACCAGAATTAAAAACAGTTGTCTTCCAGGGGGGGCTAACTACATAATTAAATCAGTAATACTATCTGTGTTTGCAGTTCCATCCTATTGACCTCTGTTTGGAATGAAAAGCCAGTTAAGTAAACTCCACATTGAATTTGCGATTGCTAGAGTGTCAAGGATTAAGATGATTCATAAATATCAAAATGTTAAGGTGGAAATCGACACAAATCTGAACAAGTGGTCCTACCTCATACTGTACAAAAACCTTCTTTTATGTGCAGTTCTGATTTTAGCAGTCAAAGTACATTCGAAAAAGTTTCTGCGAGTTGATATCAACACCATTTATAATGATTTACATTGTATATTCAATTTCAAAATCGCAAGATATGAAATTGAAATCGCGAAATTCAGTCGCAGCGAAAGAAAGTTGTTTCACAGCATACACAATTCAGCTCTTTTATTTTGTTAGCATCGTACCATTTCGGAAGAGCGAAAACCACCATTGTATGATAATTTTTCTAATCAGAATACGGAATAGGTCACATTAAAATATTTGTCATGAGAGAAAGACACACTGGATAAAAATATGGCAGTCAATTTTTACTTTTAATATAATGTTTTTGCCATAGATTGTGGAAGGTTAATCCGTTCTTAGACCGTCATGCAAACCCTGATTATATACCTCACCGATAATCAAATCCCATCATAAGATATTTCACAATAGACACATTAATTTCGCTTGAAAGTTGACATATTTAGTCTAAAGGATTTCATTTCAAAGAAAAAAAAATCTTTACAAAGATGCATAATGAAAGATTATGTCTTATCTTCACACAAAAACCGAGGACATGATATACATCGTAAACAAAACATATAATCAGCAATTACGTATACCTATCATATCAATACTCCAAATGGCAAAGACACTGACCAATTTACGAAGTCGTAAACTGTCGCAAACTGTCAATGTCGTGATTTGTGTGACTATAGTGTACACCCATAATTACCGTCCACGGTCCTCCGGCTGTATCCATGTCACAGTAAAAATCGTAACTTTGACCCGATGTCAAGGTCACTCTGTAGACACCTGAAGGACTTGCAGAATCTACTCCATTACAACTTGCAAGATCTACAAGAGAATTTTTCAATTTACATGGCTAATGAAGGCAGATAATAACGATATCCAAAATATACTTTAATAGCTAGGTTTTTCCACACAAGTTGAATATGCTGAAATTGGTAATTTGTGATCCTAGAAAAGTGGTCTTTTTGATATAAACAGGTGGTCACTAATGTAGGTTTTACCATATTTTCTTTTAATTTTATAAAGTTTTATTGATGCGCACTGGAGTTTGGGGAAATGATACAAAGATATTATTATTCATTTTCTGAAGCGCCATTAACATTTGACTGCAAGCCAAACCAATAGGTAAACAACATTAAGCGAACCTGTCAGTTTACTCGCATCAGACTTCAGATTACTGACATCTCATGTAAAGAATCAAAAGAAGGGTGACTAGTGCTGGGGTCGAAATTTCCCCTAAAAATCTCCATTTTTTGTTTTGAAATCTTTTGATAAAAACTTTGGTGTTAATATAATATAAAGTCAAACCTGTCTATAACGACCACTGAAGGGGAGACAGAAAAACGGTCACTATAGACAGGTTGCCTTTATAGACAGGTTGGGACTTTCGTGCCAACCAACGAGCCAGTAACTAAAATAGAATTATATCAATACAAAACAGACCTGCTTACTAGATATTTATATATTTATTTCCATGCATTATTTAAGAAATAATTGTGTCAATATATTTCCGTGATTTGTGTTCGTTTTATTTTAATGCAATCGGAAATTTCGATCATAACAAAATCAACTCGTTTTGATACATAGTAGATTTTTTTCAGCTATGAACATAATCATTACCTAATTACTGACTTCACATGGCCTGGAATTATCTGTGAACGATTATTTTCAGACAATGTATGCGTGTAATATTTTTTTTACAACACATTCTCGCTGGCAAGTCGTATGTAATGTTGCCGTGTAACCAGTTTTGACGGATTAATCTCGGAACATGAAAGATCGATTTGGAGGCGTTTTCCACAAAATACAGCTTCAAAACTATTAAAATCATAATGCAGGTACACATATTAACTTTCAGTAACATTTCTACCCGGTTACATCGGGCGATAATCCGACTGACTCTAATTGTAAAGAAGTCGAACGTAAATTTATAGGCCTAATTTGAAATAGCTTAAGTACAGGCCATTTCTTAGTAATAAAACAATGCTATATATCGACAATGAATAACGGAACACATTGAATAAATCGGCATGTTTTATTTTGCCTACCGTATCATCCGAGTTGTGGCTTCAAAATCACGCTTTACGAGTGATCTTTTCGTGCACATGGCGTTCGCGACCCAAACGTTCAGTCTTTGATAGGCATAAACGGTCGTTAGAACTTCCATCCTTAAGTTGGCAACCATATTTGTACCTCAAATGTTACGACCGCTAGGTTATAAACCAAACAGCTAGTACTGTATAAACAATTCATAGCTTGGGCTTCAGTAATGGCTGCCATTTGCTTACAAAGGGAGTAAATTACCGGAAGTAGGTCAAAGGGACGCTACTACACACACACTGTACTCGGTACCCGAAAAGTCGATCTCAGCGACCGGTCGTTATACAACTTTGACGGGGCTAAAATGACCGGTCGTTAGCCACATTAGACAGGTGGTCGTTATGCACAGTGCCATTACATAGTAAAAACGCACGGGAGTCTAAAAACCGGTCGTTATAGACATGCGGTCGTTATATACAGGCGGTCGTTAGAGCAGGTTTGACTCGTAATTATATTTTTCATCAATATCAACCTTATAGTGAAAGTTTTACTAATATTTCATATGCTTTTAGTTGATTTAGCAAAGTTGTTGTAATGGATGATGCGCAGTTTTAGATCTAGAAACTCTAGAGATTTGAGTTTTCAAACGATTCTCTGCCGACGATATGTGGACTGTTGAAAGTGTTTAGTACCTGCTAAGGAGTAAATATGTGAAACTTTGATGGAGAACGGAAATGAGAAGAAGCTGCAGTTTATCACACCATTCTACTTATAGCCAGTGGTGTCGCCTATGTGCTATTTTACATATGTTATTAGCGACAACCTGTTCCCGTTATTGTTTTACTGCTACAGACTGTATACACGTATTGCCGATCAGGAGTTACTCTTCACAACAGAAGTATTCTTATCACGACTGTTAATCTATGTCTATAAGATATCTACAAGAGATCACAGAGGGATATTGGTGCCCACCAAAGAATCATCTATGTCTGACAATGGAAAAAAAGGATCTTTTCCATGTTTTTTAAACATTTTTTCAAAAATAATACACATAAAATTTGAGACAGATCGCTGGAGTACTTTCTGAGAAATAGCGGTAACAAACTTCAAAGATGAAATCCAAGATGGCCTGGCAGCCATCTTGTTGACTGATCAGTTAAAAAATGCAGTATGCACACCTAGGGCCCCAGGGGAACCTACAAATGAAATTTGAGAATGACCCATATAGTACGTTCCGAGAAATAGCGATAACAATAATTGTTTCGGACGGACGGACCACGGTCCACGGACGAAAAGCGATTTGAAAAGTCCACCATCTGACTAAAAAACAGGCTGGAACAGGGGTAGGCGTACAGTTCTGACTACCGGTAACAAAATTCTGTAAAACAGTATCTAATTGTTAATTAATAAATGACTTACTACAAGTAGTAGTCTCCCTCCTCTTTGTAAACATCTGAATCACAGATGTCTGATTGGTGCTTTCACCTTCACAGAGGTCTTAGAGGAGCACTCGATCCGATTGTATATGTTCTGCTCAATGGCCAAAACGTCACTTACGTAGTCGTTGAGTGAAACGTTGTACACACGTTTAAAGGTCGACGATATTATGATTGCATAGGAGGTACGCCCGAGGAACATCCAAAACATCCACAGATTCATACCTACGTAAGGAAGGTACAACGCTCCAAGGATGATAGTCTTTAAAAGTCACACACATTTGTTTTCAAATCCTGCCAATAGCATACCAGCGCCCACTATCATGCTATTTTCTATAATGAGACTTTCAAATTCTTCATCTCACACTCCGTCAATTGTTTATATCAGAAGATAGTACCATACTATTTCTTGCCATGAGACTTCTAATTCCGATCTTCTTCGAATTGCTTCTAATTTATCACAAGGAGGTCTAGTTAGATGTGTTAAGACCGTATTTCTTAATTGTTGACACGAACTCTTTTCGTCTTTTTGCCAGACTGACTACTGAACAACCGTTTGGAGTCGTTTTAGCTTCTGCTGGTAACAGACATCGATTGGGTAAAGCATTGAACCAATTCGATCGTCGTTAACGAAGCTTTCTGTAAATAACTAGAGTGTGACTTATCGCTGTCATTGCTTTTGATTATTTGACTCGACACGTATTAAAAACCATTTGATTTTTCTAATTTATCTAAACTTCATTTAGTTTGTCTACAATGAGGCAGATCCAAGAGCCCTCTTACTACAGAAACAAACAGTTAATTAAAGTTAAAATCATTACTCATTTGGAAAATATAAAAAAAAAGCTTTGAGAAATTTCGCGATCATGTCACACTTGGGATACAATGAGCCAACTTACTATTTTTTATTTCGTGAATTTCACGATCAAGATAAATTCGCAAAAGTTTTTTTCTATGCAAATCAATATCTTAAACAGTTCTTGAACAATTTAATTCAATGATGTCTCCATTTAGTTTTAAATCTATGAAACTTATTTTGAAACGGAAATCATGAAATTGAGTAAGGTAGAAAGACACTTTGTTTACGGTATGGTATTCGCCCATTGTTAATCTGGTGATATTGTGTACTACAACATAACTAAGATCATAAAACATGTGTATGCATCAGGGCTATCCTTAGGTATTGATGTGGACTGTTAAAATGTTGTGTAGCCTGTTGACAAAATATGTACAAAAAAGCAAGTCACTTTTCAAGAAAAGTCCATATGGTTAAGATTTATACAAAAACAAATCGACTTGTCAAAAACATATACAGTGTGCATAGGCCCTTTTTACCTTGTCGTGTAAATGGAAATTAGAATAAGCAAAAGGGAATTAGAAAAGGCAGAAGGGATCTGCGGAAAAAAAGTTCAACATTTTCAATAAACCCATTTTTAAAAAACCAGTATACTATATAGAGGCATAATATATAGAAGCATCCGCTAAACATTATTGCTGTTATGTTGTATAGTGTCTCTTAGCTTAGGTGACACGCTACAGAACAAAACTAAATACAACCAAGCTCTAATAATTTCACTTTCTTTAGTGTCAACATGTACATTATTAATGTATTTTGAATACAAAAGGTGAAAAAAAAACTCGTTCCGCGCATGAATATTTTATATTATTGATTATTATTAGTACGAATAGTCCTTTCCAGTTCGTGTTTATCTGAAAACCTGTAGTTGGAGGTAGTTGGGTTAGACGAGTTTCACACTGAAGTATTTAATAATGCATTTGACAAACTGAATGTATAAGGATAAAGATAATACAATATTCTACAGCCCTTGTTTTTATGTTTATTTGGTAGATGAATCAATGAGATGCTAGAACCATTTGAAAATTTAATATTCAGTTCTCCAAAGAGAGACATATCTAGTAAAAAGGATAGTGAGTATTTTCCTTTTATACCTCGACGTTTTATAACGATTTTACAAATATGATATCCAACGACAGCAATTAAATTCCTCATACAAAAATTCTCAATAAAATTACATGGTTTTATCGCAAATTCCATTGTTTGCATTCACTATGGTAACACAACATTGAAGATAGCATTAACCCGTAAGGTGGTTGAGGCTCCGGGTTCTGTACCCTAGCCGAGACACATCAAAGTATATAAAAGTTTTTCTGCTCCTGCTTAGCTTTCAGCATACAAGGGAGTCTGGTTCGCTCGTTGTCAGTCAAATGTGACAATGTCCCAAAAACACGCACGTCGCAATTCACTCATCGCATACATGGGAGGTCGTCCTTACATGACAATAGCTGCTAATTGAAATAAACAAATATTTATGTCGAATGAGGCTGTATTGCATGGATAACCGCATCTTCGACACTCCAGGGGTAAATATCACTGACGTCATATCCACACATGGACTATTCATTTGAAAAAAAAGTTGCAGACGAACGCAGTTTGAAACCGATTTAAAACAACCTGCGACAGTTGAGGTGAAATATATAATGTAACTACACAAATCAACAAGAGATCTACGGGACGTCATCTTACTATCAACTCGATACAGCATATTCAAAGTTTAAAACATAGTTGTAATGTCATCTATTGTTGTTTCTGTACTTTTTAGCCTTTGTGACCTGTGTGACCCGCGATTTGCAAAAAAAAAATAAACACATGATTTTCAAATGTATATAAGGAAAAACACATGCAAAAATTACTAAATAAAAGAGACAGGAAGTGTATGTATGAAAATCGTCAAAAGTCTTGCAGTTTAATTTTTTTTAAATTTTCACAATGCCAAAGCAAATAAAAAAGAGGCTTATGGGCCTTAACGATAATCTGATTATTGGTAAAATACAACACCTCAAAGAATATAGTAGTGGCAAACAATTAAAACTATACACTTTTAATAGGAGAAATTTAGGTTCTGATATATCTGATGAATTGGACCATCAACGAAGGTCCCTTGATTCCCACCATGCTACAAGTCCAATATCTAGTCTCTAGGCATCTTAGTTATTTACAAGTTGTTTATTTTTTTAGCTTATTTGATCCCTGTGACCATGAATGATGGTCAATGTCATTCATTTCAACGAACATGAAAGCCCTTCATCCAAGCATGTCACATGCCCAATATCAGTTGTTTAGACCTCTTATATAATCACAAGTCGTTACGTGCAGCGGATGGCGGACGACAACGGATAGACCCTTCATGTCAGATGACCTAATAAAAATATAAATGCAGTATGTTAGAAAACAGGTGTATTTCTTAAACAAGAGGTCCATGGGCCTTAAAGGTCATCTGATAATTGATACAAACTAGTAATGTCATTTACAAGCCAACCGACGTCTTTTGGGAACATACATCTAATAGGTCTACATACAAAGTTTCATTAAGCTTACAGCTGACAATGCAAGTTAAAACATATTATTAAGTATATTTGTATATCAAGAATCGTTTATGAGACATTCCCCTGTTGACGACAGCCATTTTTGTTTTACATTCTGACGACTCACCGACTCCTATATAAAGCGCGTGAATCGACACACGTGCGCTCCGGACTTGAAAATATTTACTTTTCAAGCAAATATAAAAACCAATTGACCCCACAAGACATCATTTGATTCTAGGTGGGGATAAAAAAACGCCCCATTTTATAGACACATTCACATAATACAAGACACATTAACATAATACTTAACATGGTAGAAAATACAAAAAAAATTGAAAGTACAGAATCACAATAACAAAATTGGAAGGAGGAGGGGGTGGAGGCGGCTTTCAATTCAACTTGTTAAAAAACGTAACAAATAAAAAAAATTGACTAACCTTGGAAAACGTCCTTCGTTTCTTTGTTTCTCTGTCGCAGCTCTGATGCGCATGCGTAATGACTATTATAAATCTCTTACCCATCTCCCCCTTCTGTATCACCGAAAAAACTGCGAAATTTAAAATGACTTTTACACATAAAGCTTACGTTACGATTACGTTTAACGACAACTCCTAGCATATATAAAGTACATTAAAATGTTATTCTAATTATCATTTATACATGACCGTCGTGAGGGTGAGCTTGTTGAACCAAATACGTGCAAAAACAAAGCAGAGCTTGTTCTGATTGAAATTGGCTGTTTATTAAATATAAACGCCGGACTTGAAGATATTTACTTTTCAAGCCAATATAAATACCAATTGACCCCACAAGACATCATTTGGTTCTAGGTGGGGATAAAAAAACGCCACAATGTTGTTCTGCAGCAACACACCCCACCCGAATTATCATTTGCAATATCGGGGCATGTGTATCTGAGAGAAAATGTTTAGAATGACACACGTGTGCCAAGTCCCGTGCTTTATATAGGGGTTTGCCAGTGAAAGTTACCAAGCAGAGCAAACGAAAAATGGCTGCCACTTCCTTGGATTCGACACTATCATAACTAGATGATATCTCAGAAACAATTTTCGAAAAACAATTATTTATGTTTTTTAATTATAAATGCATGCTTTTTTAACTTGTATTGTCAGCTTTAAGTAGATCAGTTGGGATTGATTCAAGCTTATTTTCAAACTTTTTCAAGATATTTCCAATTTTAGTCTATATGCAAAGTTTCATTAAACTCAGTGCATATTTACTTAAGTTATCATGCTCACAAGATTCAATATTTATAACTGCAAATGGTAAAAACTCCGTACGTTACGAAGTTACGATCTAATCAGGTAAATTATCAAACGTTTTAGTCTAAATACAAAGTTTCATCAAGCTGATTGTATATTTATTCAAGTTATCGTATTCAAAAGGCCCAATAATATTTATTAGTGCAAAGGGCTCGGTAAATGATGGTCGAATCAAGCTGATTTCGAACTCGTCCAAGATATTTCTAATGTTAGTCTACATACAGAATTACTTTAAGCTCGGTTAATATTTACTCAAGTTTTAGTGTTCAAAGGTTTATTAATTATTAGTGCAAAGGGCCATAACTCCATAAATAACAATTAAACCAGCTGATTTTCGATTCGTCCAAGATCCTTCCATTGTAAGTCTACACACAAAGTTTCATTAAGCTCGGTGCAAATTTACTAAAATTATCGCTGTTACAAGGTCCAACAGTAGTGAGTTTCGAACTTGTTCTAGAATTTTCTAATGTTAGTCTACATACAGGGTTTTATTAAATGCGGTTTATATTTACTAAAGTTATCGCGTTCACAAGGAAATGTTAACGCTCGACGCAATAGGTCCTTTATACCGGTATGGTATTGTTCTTTTTCGTTCTTAATCATACCCAAAACTAAAGGCGGACAGCCTCTGACGAAGTACGATGAGTCGATGACTATACATAAAGTCATCCTGATGACCCAAAAAGAAACACAAAAAATCAGCGCAGTAATTTCCATAAAATTGAAATATAAGTGCCTGGTGAAGGGAAAAAGGCCTTGCAGCAATATCTGATTTTTTCTTAATTGTATATTAAAATGATGGAAGGATTCTCTGTATAAAGAACTACAGGACATCGTATAAATATCCCAGTGTCTTTTGATATGATAAGTTCAAGTTTCCCGAGGTGCATCTGAAGGTGAATCGACAGTTCAAAACTATTACCACAGACATCAAATTTGCAAGGTTTCTCTCCAGTATGTGTCCCGAGTTGTGTCTACAGGTCACCTTCTTGACTAATTATAGAATCTGTTACATTTACACATCACATTTTTATGGTTTCTCTTCTTTATGTATCCGGAGGTGTCTATGTAGGCTATCTGCCCGACTAAACCACTTACCACAGACATTGCATTTATAAGGTTTCTCTCCCGTATGTGTGTGTCTTGAGGTGTCTCTGTAGTTAAATTGTCTGACTTAATCACATTCATATGGTTCATCTCCAAAACTCTTTGATACACACATCATATTTGTAAGGTTTTTAACCTGTATGTATCCTCGTGTGTGTCCGTTGACTGTTTATATCACGGAACTTTTTACCACAGACATCACATTGATATGGTTTCTCTCCTGTATGTGTCCTCAGGTGTGCCTGTAGGGAACCTGTCTGACTAAACCTTTTACTACAGACATCGCATTTATAAGGTTTGTACCCTGACGCGTGTCTGTAGGTTTCGAGCCACATTTAACCCCTTACCACTGACATCACATGTGTAAGGTTTCTCTCCTTTATGAGGAAAAGGTCAGAGGAGCACAGGTAAGATCAAGGGTAGCATGGGTGGAGAATGAGGAGAAAAAATACGAAATATTTTTAGGGATGGAAAGACAAAGGCAAACAAAAAATAAAATAACAAATATCAGGCAGGATGATGTTATTGTAAGTGACCCCGAGAAAACATTAAAAGAAATCGAATTGTTTTCTTCAAATCTCTATAGCAGTTCATGTATTGATAAAAGGGAGATAACTACGTACATTGATAGCTGTGATGTTAAGTATACGTTATCGGAACACGAAAAGTTATCATGTCAAGGTGAGTTGAAATCAAAGGAATGTATAGCCGCAGTGAAGAACTTGAAGTCCTGGTAATGATGGTCTTACTGGTGATTTTTTAAAACCTTTTTGGAATGACATCGCAGATATCGTTTTGGAGTCTCTAAATGACGGATTCAGGAAATTAAAGGTGAGTTAAGTAATACACAGACACTTGGAGTTGTAACTCTCATTTATAAGAAGAATGACCCAAAATTGCTACACAATTGGAGACCAATTACTCTATGTATTTTCAACAAGACTTAAGCCACTGATGCAACGCCTGGTAAGTACAGATCAAAACGGATATATTAAAAACAGATTTGTTGGCTATAACATAAGACAAATTCAGGACATTCATGACTACTCCGAGAAATTCAATACGGATATGTGCTTGCTCTTTTTAGATTTCACTAAAGCGTTTGATACGATAGAGGGGGATTTTATGTTTGGATGTTTAGATAAGTTTGGTTTTGGTCAATCTTTTATTAAATGGGTTAAGGTGTTATATACCAATATCAAAAGATTTGTTAGAAATAATAACTGGTTAACCGGAAATTACGTAGTGTCACGTGGTATCCGGCAAGGTTTTCCCCTCTCATGTTTGACCTTCGCCTTACCAACGAAAGTACTGGCCCAGAAAATGAAAACTGATGCAGACATTAGTGGCATCAAAATACGAAGTAGGAAAATACTAATCTCTCAACTAGCCGACGACACTACGTTCTTTCAGTATAGAGTATAGAGACATCAATAGAGCATTATATATTGTTGAACAGTTTGGGAAAGTATCTGGTTTAAAATTAAACAAATCTAAAACGGATGGGTTATACTTGGGCTGTAACAAAAATAAAAAAAATACCTTCATGGGTATAAACTGGGTTAAGCAAATCAAGTTGTTAGGTATACACTTTGGTACAAACTTAAAGGTGTGTTTAAATATTAATTGGACAGACAAAATGACAAGTATTGATGCCCTTATTAAAAATTGGAAAGAAAGAAAACTGTCCATGTTAGTAAAATCTGTTGTGGTGCAGTCTTTATTGATACCACAAATTACGTACTTGCAAGTGTCCAATATATAAGTAATGATCAAATTAAGGAAATTAAAAGGAAGATTTATCGATTTATTTGGAACGATGGACCAGAGCGTGTTAAACGTAGTGTAATGATTGGTGATAAATCGGAAGGTGGTCTATTTATTCGGGATGTTGAATCCCATATTGATGTTTTAAATGTATCCTGGATAAAAAGGTTATTATCTACTGAAGATTCGTCTTGGAAAGTGATTCCAAATTATTATTTAGAAAAACAAGGTGGAACCAGAATATCGTTTCAAATGTTTCCGGAACAAATACGCAATCTTCCAAAAAATGATGTTCCAAAATTTTACATCAATATATTGCAATCATGGTTGAAACTCCTTACTAATATCCCAGTTCAATCACTTATTTATATCGCTTCCAAATCCTGATAACTTGTATATTAAACAAATTAATTGTATGTGCTTTGATTTTTTATGGAATGGTAAACCGGATCAAATTAAAAGAGATGTAATTTTTAAAAAATATGAGGAAGGGGGGCTTAAAATGATTCATCTAAAATCTTTTATAACTGCTCTAAAAGTATCATGGATAAGAAGAATTTATTGTAAAGAAGGAAACTGGGATATTATTCTAAGATCTCTATTTGACAAACAAAAATTAGCGAATACTGGAATTGAACACATAAAAAAAACAATCTAAAAATTGTAAAAATTTATTTTGGAGAGATGTTCTAGAGGCTTGGTGTACGACCTTAAGTTCAAGTAATATTTACAAAACAAATATTTTAGAAAACCCTATTTGGTTTAATAATGAAATCAGAATAAATCATAAAGTTATTTTTAAGAAGTTATGGTATGAAAAGGGTGTTATATTTATCTATAACATTTTGAAAACAGACAAATCCATATATAGTCTAGAAGAATTTCGTGAAACGTATAATATTCAGACCAATTTTCTAGAATATCAGGGTATGAAAAATGCCATTAATCATGTCATCAGAAACAATCAACAAAGTTTTGACTCTGAAAAAAATATAACTCTTCCTAACATACCAATAAACCTCAAATTGATTTTAAGTTGTAAAAAAGGTGTTCAAAATATATATAATGTTTTAATTAAAAATGAAGCTATACCTACTGCTCAAAATAAATGGAATCAAAATTTTGAAATTGATCGGGATGAATGGGGAAATATTTATAAACAACCTTTTAATGATACTACTAGCTCAAAGCTTCAATGGTTACAATTCCGAATAAATCACAGAATACTAACTACAAAAACATTTCTTTTAAGAATTGGTAAATCAAACAACAATCTATGTACATTTTGTAAAACACATCCAGAAACAATCACTCATATATTTTGGGACTGTGAAAATGTATCAAATTTGATTGAACAATTAAGAATTTCTATAATTACTAATAATTTAAGTCTTAGATTTGAAAAACAGGATTTTATCTTTGGCAAACAAGATAGTACAAATACTAATTTCCATATTGATAATTTGATACTGCTTCTAGTAAAACAATACATTTACAACTGCAAATGTCTAGAAAAAGATCTCAATTTAAATAGTCTAAAGAATCATATTAAATTTGAACTAAAAGCTCACAGGATTATAATATCCAACAGTAATTTAAAGCGGAAACCACAAGCACTTGCAGAATTACAAAATTGGTTACAAAAATGTATAAACAGTAATATTTTAAAAATTATTGAAAGATCCGTGACCTAGGTTTACTCCCCCCCCCCTTTTTTTGTCCTGTCTTTGGTGTATTTTTTTATCAAGAGTTGTCTCCCCTAGTTCAATTTCTCACTACATCTGTAGGAAGGGAAATAACTCTTGATAGACCTTTTATGTGAATGGTAGTATGTGTGTATTTGTTACGTTAATAAGTTACTAGTAAATATATGTATGTACATACGTTAAAATATTCAATTTGAAATAACTCAACAAATGTAACTTCTATTGTCTTCGTCTTTCATGTATCTTCTGTATATGTTGTGATGTGTATATTTTTTTGAAAAAAAAATGAATAAAAAATAAATTAAAAAAAAAATGGTTGAAACTCAGGGAAAGTAATAAACCACTCGTTCATTATAATTATCGAGATATTTGTAGAGAGGTCATTTGGGGAAACAAATTCATCAAAATTAATGGAAGTTCCCTTATCTACAATACCTGGATTGAATCTGACCTAATCTTCATTAATGATATAATTGGTAAAAACGGAATAGATGAATTGAAAATATTATCGACAATTAAAAGAAACAAGAAATTGGATAAGTGGGGTAATTCAGGTAAAGAAAGTTATTTCAGAAGAATGGAAAGATAAGCTGAAGGGAGATAACGCACGTACGACTGTACAAACATGTTCTGATCTTCTGGTGTTTGATAAAGGTGTTGGTGTTAAATTGCAAAATGGGAATAATAAATTTCTTTATTCTACTTTTATTTTTTTTTCAACTAAAAATACTGGTTCGATTTATCATGGATAATGATACTTCGGTAGAAGTGAGATAGCGGCTGATACGAGATGATTTAAATGAGATGGTGAGATGGTGGTTGATACATATACGAGATTTTAGTTGGGATGAGAGGAGAGAGATAAGTATAGAGCATGCTGGGATGTATGTATAAGAATTATTTTGAAAATGAATGTGTAAAATCCAAGAGTCAAAACGGAAAATGTATTATTTGCTTTATATACGCCTGAGACTGTATGAATGATATCAGATACAGGTGTAATGAGCCAATATCTGAGCACAAAACGGTCTCCATCTTGATGACATGTCAGCACATTATAAAGGTCAAAGGTTAATACACGTGTGGTTTTGCTGAGTAATCAGTTTGTAGCATATCCTAATACCACGTACATTGTATTGACTTCAGTTTGAGAGGCAAGAGTTATGCACTAAAAAAATCATGGTTGATAATGCTTTCTGTTCATATCAAGCAATGGATATTGTCTAAGTCATGTTGCTCTTAATCTTTGGTTCGGTTTTCTGCGCAAATTAAATTTTATATATAACAATATATCATATTTTAATGTATGTGTTCCGATCATTTGGGGCAATGGATATCTATTCAGCATTCCGTCTTTGCATATTACAGAGTTAGCTCCCTTGCGAGTAGGTATCCCTTGTAACGTCATTTCTTGTGACCGCAATTCACTTTGTTTCTCAAAAAATTATGAAGTTATGCTCGCAAACAGATGACGTCATAATCAATACATACTCTCAATTGCAGGTAACTCTGTAATAAAGAATTGTTTTCCACTTTGGTACCATTTCTGCGTAAATTAAATGATTGATTATAAACTTTATTAATATTACATATGAACTGAATCTCTTAATTAATAATATGTTTTTTGATCATTTGAAACAATGACTATTCGTTCTGTATAGTTTTTTATTTTCATCATTCTATTTTCTGTGTGATTTAAATTTGTATTTCCATTTGCTTGGGACTGACACTATATAACCTTTCGAACCAAAATGGAAATTTATTAGATCATAATTCTCCTGTAAGTCTCTTTGATGTAACGTTTAACAGATATTGTGACGTCGTTCTGACCGACGTCATGACGTTAGGACGAAACACGCATGTCTGTAATTCTGGGGGAATTATAGAAACATAAATTCCCAAAGAAGACAATTTAATGCTTAAATAAAACCTTTTCATCTGTATTATGATATTAGAACGTGTTTCCTCTCCGATCTATAGATGTCTTTCAAGGAAAACTGATCGTTGTTTCCAAAGTAAATACATACCTAATGACCCAATTTGTTTTTGAAACGGCTTTTAATGTAAAAATGGAAATGTAAAAAGAGATTTTGAATTAGTTGTTAAAGTAGTTAGCTTACTGTGAAAGGTTTTGGAAGGCTGCGGTATGTTGATTTTGCGTCTCATTTGTAACAGTGAAATTCTTGCCAGTGTTATTGTGCTATATCACTGAAGCATACTGCCGAAAGCTACTCATTGTTTCAATTTCATATATATATCAAATTCGTTTATTCCTATGACGTCGCATTTTCCAGAGACCCACGTTTTACGTTTGTTCTGTAAATGCAGACACATTGACATTTATTTGTAATCTTTGGAAGTTTTGCTATGTTCTATGGTTTATATGATAATACTGTACAAGAGATAACACATACATAAACAATTCGAAAAGAACTGTCTTCGCATTAAAATCAACAAATAAAATAATAAATATCTAACTTCGCACATTGTTACTGAGGACTGTTCAGATTATCATGGCGTCGGAAATTGTACCTGTGGTCACCATTGCATGCACCTTGAAGATGATCAAAGGGATCTGATTTTTTCAATTCGTTTTAACGTTTACTTTCCTAATCCATCCCTTGGAACAGCCTCACATTTGACTTTCAGTTGAAAGTTCACACTGTGATGAAAGCTCTGGGTTTGTTTCTTGACCGAGACACACACAAGTATGCAGAATGGTAGATGTTGCTTCTATTTATCACTGAAGGTAAAGCAAGTGAGACGACTGGTTCGCTCGTTGTCTGTAAACTGTGAACTGGTGATCGGATTGCTTCCAAAATAGTTGCACTTTAAGCACGTAACACCGAATTGACGAGTGGTTGTTCTTGGATATTTATGTCTATTAAAAGTGCTCCTCTGCTGACGAATGGCATTTTTCTCTATCAAAAACAGAAGCAGACCAATTAATATTTTTCTTCAGTTACAAAACTTACTTACTTTACACCATTACCAAAATCAAAAAGTTTGAGCTTCTTATTTTAGGGGCCGCGGTGGCCGAGTGGTTAGATGACACAAGATGTCCTGACATATTGTCACAAGCCCTCCATCTTTTGGTCATGTGTTCCAATCCCAAGTTGGGCAGTTGCCAAGTACTGACCGCTGGTCGGTGGTTTTTCTCCGGGTACTTCGGCTTTCATTCACCAAAAAAAGTGGATATGGTTTAACATATTGTGACATACAATGATGGTGTAATAGGATACAGCTCGCTGGTGTGATCAGATATTGTAGAATGGTTATGGTTTAACATATCGTGACATACAATGATGGTGTTATAGGATACAGCCAGCTGGTGTTATCAGATGAATCATCATTTCCCTTGGTGTTTCAGAAACATCGAGTCTTTATATGTCATGGAGACCGGATGTTGTTACTATGCGCATCATATGTAGTTGGTAGGAAATAATGGTTCTACAAACGAAATGATAAAAAACAAACAAATTGCATTTAAGTTTTGTTCTTTTTAATATCTACATTAGTTATTATGATATTGCATTATGCTTGTATATGAGCACACAGCGGATTAAAGACCTTTTATGTATTGCTTTAATCTGTCAGCAGAGGGGTTAAACTATAGAGATTGTAAATATGATAGCGTCTGACACTGGGTGAACATTACGACCAATGGTTGCGAAAAAATACACAAAATCTTGTTTTGAGTGAATATCTCAAAATATGGTAGCCGTAATGAAATATGAATGAAATATTACCATGCCAACATAATAAGCCGGGTTCTAGGGGGGGTCTACGTGCACCCCCCCCCCCCCCCCCACAACTTAACGAACCAATGTTTTTCTGAAGCCTTATGACCCACTGATAACGAAATCGAGAGGTAACATTGTATAAACTGGGATGAACTTCCGGTTATGACGTCATCAAGATGGCCGCCATATCGAATTTCACTAAAGATTGAAAAATAGTCATAACATTGACATTTTTCAACCGAAGAAGACAAATGAGGCATCAAAATGACCACAATAGAACAACAATTACAAATCAGGACCATATAATCCAATATATGTAGTGATTTCTCATCAGGAAATGAAAAAATCGGATTTTAAGCTCAAAAATGGTAATTTTTTTAGCAAATTTCTCATATTTGGCTTGACGCAGCAAAAATGTTTGCCAACAGCAAACTATTATTTCTAATCAGTTATTTTACCTCTTATCAATCAGTTAAAACAACACCAACAAACAAAAACAATGTTAACATTGTATAAGCTCCAGTTATGACGTCATCAATATGGCCGCCATCTCGAATTTCACTAACGATTGAAAAATAGTCATAGCATTAACATTTTTCAACCGAAGTAGACAAATGAGGTATGAAAATGATCATAATATAACACAAAATTCATATCGGAACCATATAATCCAATATATGTAGTGATTTCTACGCAGGAAATGAAAAAAATCGGATTTTAAGCTCAAAAATGATAATTTTATAGCAATTTTTTTCATATTTGGCTTTACGCAGCTATAATTGTTTCCCAACAAGAAAGTATTATTCGAAATCAGTTATTTTGACCTCTTATCAATTAGCAAAAACAACAACAACAAAAACGTATAGAAATTCAAAAGAGAATTATTGTTATACCATCATTTGGTTTACAAAACATCACCGGGTGCGTATACAGGGTATATGATTTGCTGTTTTTTCCAAACAGCTGACACTACAGTTTCCGGATGTCTTAGAACTTCCCGAAGATTACATTGGCAATTGACGATTCATATCTTAACACATTTGAATTTTTAATTTGAATTTCAAAAAAAAAAACCGATGTGGAAGGGGAGAAAATTCTATTTGTGTGATATTATTATGAAGATTATCCTCATTTTCTACTGATACTGTGATGCCTCATCTAATTTCGATGTATTACCAAATTATCACTTGTTTTACTTTATAATGGCGAAAAATTTTTGACCCTGGCGAAATATGGACACCGCTATATCCTAGACTTTTTTAGGTTTTAATGGAATTTATCAAACCTTTAAGAAACAATAACAAATTGAAAAACAACATACATGTATATCACGTATAAAAAATAGTATCTAGGCTGTTTTATCCTAAAAAGGGCGAAGTCCATTATACACGCTAGACTATTTCGTTGATATTTTTTGGAAAAGATATTGAAATTTACTGGCACTACGATTTTGAGTATATGGTAATTCAGTTGAACGGACATGTAAGTTCTCTATAATAGCAAAGTAAAAACATATACATAATATATATGGACTTCAATATCTGTAAAAAGGTATCTCAAATATAAAACTCAATGTAGCCAATGATATGAAAGCCAAGGTCATTTGTTTGAATAAATACGGGATATATGCAGAATCATGTCACAGGGTCAATACCATAGTTGTTTATTTCACTAGTATAGTTGTTACATGGTGATGGGGCATTGACTACGTAACATTGTAGTACAATACACTGGGTAAAGGGAGATAACAAGTCATCAACAGCTGTAACATTCAATATTATTATAATTCACTTTTCATTTGCTTTAACAGAGTTATTTTCCATATTTTGACGTTTTTAGTCATCGAATAAAATAGTAACAAGGTTTTACAATCAAATTGTGGTGTACAATTAATGTTTTGTTATGCATCATAAATCGATATATGTATACAATAACACGCACGCAAAAAGAAGAAAATAAAGCACGAAAAAAAACGTGATAATATACTTCTTGATAAAAAATACATATAACTAGGACATACCGTAAACGAACTGTCTTGAATTTTGTGATTCGAGTTAAATTCACGAATGTTTATCGCTGGAAATTGATATGAACATCACATACCAAGAGATATTTCCATTAATTGTTTCAGTCAGCGAAATATATTCATCGCAAACTAGCATTAAGAGGAATAGCGAGGAATTCATTAGATACAGAAAACTGTTGGTTTGTAGAACTACTGTTATGTAACAGAGTAAGTTCCTGTTTCTAGACACATAAGACAGTTGGTTTGCAGTATTTGAGCTAGTTCAGTTTTATATAGAGATTGGTATCAATTCATTTCACACGATTAAGTTTATAACATTAAATGCCGAAACTTTTAACCATTACCTGGTTTTTTAAACAGTATTATGCAACTATGTAAGGAGTGAGCTCGTGTTTCTAAATTCAAAACAAACATTCTATCGTTATTCTTCGAGATGTCTTTAACTAAATTAGCGAGGGAGAATAATCTAAGGGTTAGTAAGTATATATCGCGTCAAATTGAAATACATATTACACATACTAATATCAGTAGGCCTAGTATAGACCTATAACAGATATGTAACGAAATGTGAAAATAAGCACAATCTTTGTCTGTTGATAAGTTACAGTTGTATTCTTACTTCTTTCAAATATCAAAGACATAATGTATATAAATGTATTGATGGTGATAGTTAGTAATATTTGCAAAGACAATCACACTGTACTGGTAAAATAAACTTTCCATCCCGTAGTTACGACACATGACAATGCATGTTAAACTTTGTTGAAAATATGTAAAGAACTGAGCTATCAACCCACAAAAAGCATATATACACGAATGGTATTATGGACATCATTAAATTAACAAAATAGCGACAAAAGGTTGATACAATATGTACTTGGAAATAGTTAAACAATAGCAAATTATATGAAAATAAAATAATATTAAAAATACAGAAATTTCCATACGACATGACAATTAAACATCATAATATAAGGAAATACGTTAATTTTGATATTGAATTGATATTCTCTTACATTGTAAAGTATTTAATAGTTTATCTTCTCAGGCTGAGAACATCTGGATGACTATCGTGAAACGTTAGGAGTGCAAATATGACGAAATATTTCAGAAGGTTTGATACTGTACGTGTCTTTCCACTTGTCATAATCCTGTCTGATAATCCTTATCTTATCTCACACAGACAGTAGAGGGCTACAATATTACAGATTTTTAAGTATTTTCAAAGTCACCTGATTGAAGGCCCTACAACAGATCAATCACTTTTCACTGAACCATGGAGAAGCAAATTAATTACACATCTATGCATCATTACTTGTCCCAGTAAGCCAAGTTGCATATTACTTTGTAATACATGAAAATCTTTAAACAATGTATAAAAACACACAAGGGACTGACACGGTATTTATATCAGGATGAAATTTGTACATAACGTTTCAGAAATCAATGAAAGAATGATTAAATGACTATGTCTCTCACTGTGGCCTATGATGTCAAATAACGAATAACTAACTAATAAGTTACACAAAAACCTAATAATTATTTCACAAAGTCATAATGAATATCGGCATCATATTAAAATCGGCCTACGTAGTAGAACTAATTACTATAAGCCCTGTCATTTAACATTTTTTAACGTAAAATGAATTTACCCAGCATCGACATCGGGTAACAAATGGAAAAAAAAATCAGAAAAAAAACTCATTAATGGATTCAATCTCAACTTCCCCAATGTTTTCTTATGATCTATTTTAAATAACGGGTAGGTGATCAAAACAGCCTTTGTTTGTAGTGTGCCGAATGTATTCAAACAAATAAGACCTCCAGACCTGGCAAGTTTAGTCTTTTTCTATCACAAGAATGTGTCCTTGTTGTCTGTCAGTCGTAATTGTGACGTTAATGATGATAGTCTAAGGCGAATCAGTGTTTTCACCACATAACATCGTTTAAACACTACTTCTCCCTAGTTACGCGTTCTGTATTTGTCCGCTTTAAAGTTATGAAAGTTCATTGACCCGATATCATGGTTTATTTGTGTGATTCCTCCGTTCAGCGTACTATATACCGGCCAAAATCTTTCACGAGGGTTGAGATATCATTTTCCACTTCACCTACCCATGTTTGATTATTTTTCTCCCATACTTATTTGAAAAAATGATGAAATTACACTTGGTTTCCAGCTTTTTCATCGCGTCATGATCCCAGGAACGTCGTTACTGATGACGGGAGAAGACAAGTTCCATTTATCCGTAATGAGAAACGCATTATATGTCTTCGACATCGATTGTCACATGCCGGGTAGAATATCGTCATTATTTCTTTATTGACGCTCTTAGCTGGTTCCCTACAAAAGACATACAAAAAACATTTTCAGCAGTTGATGCTTAAAACTATGTCAAACCAGTTAGGCATTAAGCGAATCTGTACATCTTAAAAAAAACAAATGTTACGCTTATTTGGAATTACTGGCGTTCGTAAACATGAAAACACAATGTGTAGGTGTTAAGTTGAAACAGGTTATGCAGATTATAGACAAATACTTCTGGAAAACTCTCAACAGACATATAGAAATAAATAAAGTAGTAAATTAAATATGACACGATACCTTTGTGGCTATAAATGCTGTGACCAGAGATTCCGTATCCATATCAAATTCTTGCATCGCCAGTAAAATCGTGTTCCTTGTTGGTGGAGGCTGGGTCTCGGTGATGAACGTTTCCAGTAAGGCTTTTACCTTGTCATGAGTCGGTCTGTTTCTATACTGGTCGTCAAAATTGTCTACATCATCTGGCTGGAAACCAAGCTCAAGGAATATGTTGAAGTAGGCTTTAACGCCTATATACCTCGCGATGACTGGGACATCCTTGATGGAGAGTGTTTCCTGTAACCACCCGTCTGGTAACCGCTCGTCTAGAATGATAATGTGACTAACATTACAACTCTACAAGTCAAATGATACCCGTCTTTATCTAAATATGCATATTCTAAGTGTTATATTTAATCTTAACATAACTTGTAACGTAATGTTTTGATATATATAAAGTATCTGTGAGGTGGTTTCCCTGAAATTATGTGGGCTATGCGAAGCAATCTGAGCAGAATAATGTACAAACAAATGTGCTTTAATGCTCAAATATACCAGATGTAACAACCAAAGAAAATATTTTGATACATTTCCAAAAATAAAGAATGATGCTGATGATAGATTAAACCACTACATATTTGGAAGCTTTATTTATCGCAATTGAAAATCAACTACATCTTCCAAAATCGTCGCCTACCAATTTAATATCATTTTTCATATTATATGATATATATTTTTGGTTTAACCTTTATATTCAAGGTTCCTGTTGCATTCAACAATTTCAACCAGCTTTTTGGGGTCCATTCCGTTTTGTCGCATTTCTGCTGCAACTGTTCTGTACGTTAGATCCACCCTTCGTTTGAATAACTGGATTAGAATCTTTGTGATTCGCGGTCGGAACCCTAGATGCTTGTGCTCTTCCATCTCCTGCTCAAGCAACTCACTTGGACAGCCCAATCCTACAAAGAATGTCTGGTAAGCAATTCCGATGTACTTGGACACTCTACCGATCTCTTTAAGCATCAACGTCCTTTCTGGTAAATCAGTTGATAACCCTGCAATGACATGTACTTGTAACTCTGCACATTTTGATTAAAAATCATATTAATAAATGCGACATATTTTATTATGCACGTTTTAATTAACAATGCATGTGCACATACCGATAAATAATACATATTCATTACCATATGAAGCCATATGATTAAGACAATATGATATATAATAAAGGACAAGTGATGCTATCGACAATGAACTTATTGCCATGGAAGATATTACTTGTATATATTCGAGTAAGTATTTCATATAAGAAACATTCCTAGTGTACTCACCAACAGGTAACGTTGTATTCTTATCCACATGAAATATGTAATATTACATTTGATACACATATTTTAGTCATATCATAAAGTCTCCAAAAATGTCGAAAATTGATTAATACAAATACTGCACTGACACACAAATGAAGTGTACACACCTTTTCTGTAGAATCTTCGAACCAGACGTAGATATCTTCTTTTTTATCAATGTTCTGCCATTGATGCCAAAACATTCTAGACGGCCAAACGTCTTTAGTTCGTCTTCCTCTACTATCTTGTCTTTTGCTCTGAAGCGGTAGTCATTGTGGAGGTACAACTGGTAACCGAGGTGACTCTGGTGACTTTGTTGCAAAATTCTCTTTAATAGCTTTTTGAGAATGCTGCATAAGCTTACTCCAACTCGCGCAGTCGACCGTTTGCAATCTAATGTAAACATCGTGACCTTCATTGCATTGTCTTTACAGTGTATGATCATGTTCCAGGCTGCATTTACTTTCAAGCATATCAATCCAAGGTAAATGAACTTCAGTCCATCGTATTCTGGTTCGTGTATTTTCTCGAATCGATGGATACAGGAAGCGATCAGCTTGTCCCATATGGCAATTGGGATGAATGGCTTGTTGAACTTGAGACAAAGAGTTACTGTTGTAGCAGCGTTGTCAAGAATGGGAAGGATGAGCTCTTGGCTAGCGCTCGGTAGCATGCATGGCACAATGAAGTAATTAACCTCAGTGTCTGGATTTGTTTGGATCGGTTTTGCGAGTAGACTGAGGGATTCCATCACGATGCAGAGTGTCTCCAAATGTCTCCTGAATCTTTCTTCATCCCATAGGACTGTGGCGAAATCTAATGGCAAAACGCCTGATTTTGCATATTGTGACCATTGTGCCAACAACTTGTGTGAAAGATTCCGTTTAAATTTGTGGTCAGTGATGACTTGCTTGAAGCCATCAATGATCCACTGGGGTTGGATCACGATGAATGGATGCTTCGTATGCATATTGAAACAAAGGAATGTCCCTGTATATTTCAAAGTCCTGCAATGAAATATCAATCATGGCATGTGTTAACACAATTAGACAACAACAAGAAAGAACAATCATTGATCCTCTTCTAAATGCGTTTTTGACTTCGATGATAACTATGTTGTCATATCAGAATTGCCTGTCACTTATGGTATAGGGTGTATATATAATATGTGTCATCCATCCCAGTCTGTCATAAACCAATTGTAGTGTAAATGTGATGAATTAAAATCCACCACGTGATAGTAATGATTAGGTTAATACTACTTAGGCGACTTCCATTGGTTAAACTAACGGTTTGAAACAATTATTTTAAAAAAAAAACATGTATATGTAATATAATTGTCGTATACAAAATAACCCAATGGAGAGTTTAATCAAAATATATGATTAGTCAAACTAGCCCGGCGAGTACCCATTATGCTGCAACTTTGAAACTAGGATATTGTAAATAGCTTAATTGTTTAACTTACTCTAGGAAAGGGAATATCTCTTCTTCAAGCAGGGGTACTGGTAGGTTGCTGTTGACCTCTAACAATTCGTCATATTTCAAAATAATGCAACCTTTGTTCTTCTGTCGAATAAGCTCAAGCTCCAACGCCACCCATTTGGAGGGAATGGCCTTCCTCCATCGCGATTGCAATGGAGCGATCTGCATGACTTTCTGCCACAATGCTTCATAAGCATCTTGGTTTACTGTTGAATTATGGAGATTAGCTATTGCGAACATTTCCTGGACATGGTTTTCGTTAATTTCATGAACATGGTGTGTTTCCTGTATCCTCTCCAGAACTTCAGCAAATGATTCCCCTGATTTTTTCTTGTGTATAAAACAATGCTTATTGGTATTTTGCCATATGCAGACAGTTAAACCAGTTAATACCAATATACCAGGTGCAAAAACAATCAAGGATCCAATTTTTGACCGATATATGACCGTATAAAACGATAGTTTTTAAATTAATAATATGTTTTACGGTAATGATATATATCAATATCATCTCTAAATGTAACAAAATTAGAGTAAAAATTATGTTGTGTTAGATAACAAAATTATGTAATTAATACCGGGTAATATACAGTACTAGTTATAACAGTCAAAAAACTTGATACGATGTTTCGTATAACACGATAATCAGTGCATACAAAATGAGACATTTATTCTGTGTGTATGTATGACTGCATTTGATGAAACATTAAACTACACACATGTATACATGTGATAAAAGCTCTCACATTTGATGACGAAATGTTTACATTATACTTAATGTACTCACATTTGATGATACTCGATCGAGGTGGGAGCCGACGATGATTATTGGTGGTGATCTGTTATCCTCTGTTTCATTTTCCAGGAAATAAGTTCTAATGTTTTTGAGCCAATACTCTGCGATTTCTGTCAATAAGGATAAGAACACAAAAAGGTATTACTCTAACAATAAGACATCGTTACAGTTATTGAAATTAAAACAGGTGAATGTATAAATGATAAAACTTCAAAATAAAGTATTTTATAAGGTTAAAGTGAACAATTTGAAAAATAATTACCGTAGCCTGTTCTTGATTTTTCTGGATCCAAGCACATGCTGACATCGATCACTAAAACAAACACCATGTTACTGGAAAGAAAACAGTGGTGCGTATTATAAAATACGCGCTCACCGCCGAAATCAAATATGGTGATGAAACCTTTCACCTCCTCATCATCGTTCTCTGGTATATCCCGCATTATCTTGTCGACGACTTCTCGTTGTTCTTCAGGCACCTCTTTCTTACCCTGTGTTACTTTAGGTGTTACCGCTGTGTGATCCAATGTCGATTCTGTATTATAAAGACAATTATCGTATATCACATACGCAAAATACATACTGCAAAACAACTTTCTTTCACCGCTTCTTAATTTAGCGATTTCCATTTCCACACACGTCTGCGAAAATTAATATTCGTGGATTTTAAAACCTATTGGTATTATAATTTAGATGTTAGTTCTCGAAGATACACTTTCGTGAATTTACTTAAATTGGAAAATTCGCGAAAATAGAATTGCACGCGAAAGAAAGGTGGTTGACAGTATACGTTCGGTATTAAGGTACCTGGCTGCAAACATTTCAAAAACACTAACATTTTAATGTAGCAAAATATGAGATAGATATTTGAACCAATAATTCTAGTTTAAACGACAAGCCAACAACACAAAACACTTATTGTTCCGACACATATGTAATTGTTTAATATTTTCATACATAACCATTGTAGAAATTACATTGTTATACAGAAGCAACGATCAAAATCGTATATGTTTGCAAATTATGTTAAACAATCAGCGTAATTGCTTACATAATCCAAGGCATACAAGTGATTACCATAATGTGACATACTATTTTGCATTGTGCAGGTTGTTGAGAAAGATTATAACACATAATTCTTGATACATACAGTATGTATATTTTTTCTTAAAATAGTTTGATTGGATTTAAAATATATATTATTCCACGCATGTCTGTATCTTTGATCACACAGTGGGTAATAATTTACGAATACTTACACTTTATTTTTGTTGTTGTTAAAGGCGGTGTTTCAAGCTAATGTTAAAAAATCCCATAGAAACTGACCACGGTTCAATTTTGTTGAAACTTTGCATATTGAAAGTACTACTAGTTGTCCCTTTAAAATGACACTACTTTTTCCTTTTGTGATTTTAAAAAGGCCCAAAGGGCTTAAATTCTTCGTAGTCATTTTCATTCAAACTACCTGCACTAACAGGCCAAAAAAGGTTAGCATTTGTTAAATATTCTACATTTTTTATTCATAAATCATTTGAGTGGATCGTATACTTTATATGTAAGTCATTTCTTTTAGATTTTTAACGGAAAATTTTGTTTGAAATATTTTTTTTCAATTAACACTCTTTGGAAAAACGAAACATTGTTCTTTGTCATCTCATTTCACCCTGTTACTGGTTTTGTCCACAATTTTACTCCCAATTGAAAATACTCCATGACATTTTCTGTCTATGTGTAAATTAGTTTTAAAATTAAAATCCGGGAAAACAGATTCTGAGTGACTTAAAAATAGAGAGTGCAAGTAGCAACGGATCACTCCTTTGTTACTATACCTAGTTATACATTTCCAGTTTGTGATTCCAGAATCCGATATAAGTGAAAATCAGTGTATAGTAATAATTTTAGATGCTTAATATTATCAGAGGGACGATGGTCCCAAACCACGGATGACCATATTTGTAAAAAGTATTTAAATGAGTATTTGAGAGACTGTATCTCATTGGTGGACCAATCAAAAAACTACAGTACCCGCTTCCGGTTTTGAATAACATCGATCGCCGCCATATTGCCTACGCTTCGTAGTATGCCTAGACTGAGGATAGCATCATAACGTCTTACGTTATGCCAGAAGCCATGCCTGTATCAACAGCTAGCCAAGCGTTAAGTCGTTGAACAGAGGTAAGCGAATGAAACAGTATTTCGAAATCCCTGCGATGTACTGTACAGTTAAGGGACAAGTACAAATGTACCTGTCTCTATACTGTTGTTTTCCTCAAAAAAATAAAATGGACGAAAATTTACCTATGAAAGATGTTGAATATCAATGTTTAATGACACTGCTACATGTATACCAAGTAGGTCTTATGTCTATGTAAGCCTTAAAACTTACAATGCAAGTTAAAAACCAAGCATTTGAAATTAAAAAAATATATAATGATTCATGAAATACTTTTCGAAAATTATTTCTGAGACAGTGTCCTATCCAAGGTAGTGGCAGCCATTTTTCTTTTTGTTCTGCTTAAATTAGTTACCTTCACTGGCCAACCCACTATATAAAGCACGGGACTTGACACACGTGCGTCTAGCCCGAGAGACTCTGGCCCCCGACACCAGACTTGGACATTATGGCAGATAGATGTCTGGCGTAGGGCCAGAGCGCAGTAGTACTCGAAAACCTGGAATAAGCCGACACCGTTTGGTATCGGGTCAGGTCATCTCCGTTTCAGACAGTTTTGTAAACATTACCGCCGAGAAGCGTCCCTTACTTTGGTCTTTTCAACAAATGAATATTTTTTCTACTCATACCAATCCATTTTACCACGCATGCACCTCATATTATCTCAATACAGTAGCTTCTTTTCCGCAGTTTGAAATTTCCCTCCTCGCCGTCGCCATTTTCTCATATTATGCAAAGCTACTGTATTGAGATGATATGAGATGCATGCATGGTAAAATGGATTGGTATGGATAGAAAAAATATTCATTTGTTGAAAAGACGAAGGAAATGGACGCTTCTCGGCGGTAATGTTTTGTAAGCAGTCTGACGTTAGCACAGGATATCATCTTTTGACGTCATTCCATCACCAATAGAAACAATAGTACTGCACAAACGTTATCGGGGCCCGGCACCATAAAACTTTCTCAATAAATTTTGTTTGCAAACATTTGTGAGAATCTGCTACGCGGATTCACACAGTTTGCAAACACAATTTCTTTCATACCCCGATGAAATTAAAAAATAGTGACTTCAATGCTTAAATATAACACTTCAATATACACTATTTATAGGTTTTACGCGTACATTGACACATGTGTGTAATTGGTAGCTAAGTTGTCGCTCGTTCGGGACAAGTAGTCACGTGCACATGGCCAGTTGAGTGCATATGTGGACGGATTATTATTTGGATTTCTATTCACTTGACAACGTGTGAAATTTTGATTTTGACAAACATCTAAATCAAAGCTTAGAGGAGTTGACATGTTTTTTTGCTAAAACAAGCCCTATACAGAATTATAGATAATGACTTTGTTTACGTATTAGTAGGCGGTACGGTGACACCCTTATATCCCTACGGCCCAATAGTCCGAAGGCCCGTCAGTCCGAAGGCCCATTAGTCCTAAGGCCCGTTAGACTAACGGGCCTTCGGACTAACGGGCCTTAGGACTAATGGGCCTTCGGACTGACGGGCCTTCGGACTATTGGGCCATAGGGATATAAGGCTGTCACCGGCGGTACACAGTGGACAACTGCTAGGTGTATATGTACATGTATAGACTGATCATGAGCGCACGTGTGTCAATTCACACGTTTTATATAGGGGTCAGTGAGCGCGTCTGAATGTAAAACAGATATGGCTGCCCTTGAATGGGGAATGTCTCAAACGATTCTTGAAATACAAGTATACTTGTTTTCCCTTTAATAACGTTACTAATCTTAACTATGATTTTTTTCACATCAGAATATACCTACTGTAGGCTGCATTGTAAATATGATTATAATCATGAAATGTTACTTGACAGGATTGAGAAAAGGTGAAAATGTAGCGTCCAGGACCTAGCCGGATGTAGCTGCAATATTGTAGCTCAAAAGACTTTTAGACAGATAATAGTGTCGTCTTTAGAGCTACGATTGGTGCCTATTACTGCTAATGGAGCAAGTAATGATTATGCAAATCATTATTAAATCGTTGCTATCTGCTTTAGGGTTGTTGGCAGGACCAGAAGGACAGCAGTGCAGTGCTATGCTAAGGCAGCAGAACGATCTTCATGCGGGGTGTGGATGAAGAAGGACACCAGTATCTTCTGTTATTTGGTATCTAAATTGTTGTAGTTTTCATATTTAGTATATCCCTAACTTAATTGTATAGACAGTTTTTGTCTATGAAACTATCGAGCATCCTCGAACAAACTTAATATTGACTGAGAATATGTCTGCACTTCCTATACTTTAGGAGAAGTATAAAGTTTGTTCAAGGATGCGCCCTATGGTTTCTAAAACAACAACCTATAAAAAATCGCAAAAATTGTCAAAATTTCCACATTTGCATAATTAATGGTTACCATGGTAACTTCATCTGCAAAATTAGAAAACAGTCATCATAGATGAATTAGGGATATACTAAATATTTAGAATACAACAAATGAACAGGTTTGAAAATTTGATGGATTTGGGGGCCAAAAAGGGCCCAAACCATACATAGTCCTTTGATACCCAGAATCCTGACATAAAGGGGAGTTGAGGAAACTATATAGGGTTCTGCAATGTCCCCTGTTAATGGAGTTATTACTAAATTTGTGTAGCAGGGGGGTATTAGTCGTCCACTCTGGCGACAGTTCTAGTTGTTGTAAGTAAATTAAGCCTGATAATGTGTTTCTGTTAGATACACTTTATAAAATTAAATTTTGTGAATTTTGAACATTTAAATGGCTAGAAAATGTGTTTTGTGGAAAGAAAATACAATTTTATTCCCAGCAAAAATCACATTGAAGTGTATATTTCTTTGTTTGCAGGTGAACATGACAATAGCCATTTGTTTAACTTCGGCCAAAAATATGGAACCACACTGTAAACATCACATCAATGTCATCGGTCCAGCTCTCATCAGTTGTCTAGGAGACAGTAAGGTAAAGGACAAAGTGTAGGAGACCGTAAGATAAAGGTCAAAGAGTAGGGGACTCTAAGGTAAAGGTCAAAGTGAAGGAGATTGTAAGGTAAAGGTCGAAGTGTAGGGGACAGTAAGGTAAAGGTCAAAGTATAGTGCACTTTAAGGTTAAGGCCAAAATGTAGGGGACTGTAAGGTAAAGGTCAAAGTGAAGGAGACTGTAAGGTAAAGGTCAAAGTGTAGGAGACTGTAAGGTAAAGTCAAAAAGTAGGGGACTCTAAGGTAAAGGTCAAAGTGAAGGAGACTGTAAGGTAAAGGTCAAAGTGTAGGGGACAGTAAGGTAAAGGTCAAAGTGTAGGGAACTGCAAGGTAAAGGTCAAAGTGAAGGAGACTGTAAGGTAAAGGTCAAAGTGTAGGGGACAGTAAGGTAACAGTCAAAGTGTAGGGAACTGTAAGGTTAAGGTCAAAGTGTAGGGCACGGTAAGGTTTAGGTCAAAGTATAGTGTAGGGGACAGTAAGGTAATGGTCAAAGTGTAGGGAACTGCAAGGTAAAGGTCAAAGTGTAGGGCACTTTAAGGTATAAGTCAAAGTTTTAGGGCACTGTGAGGTAAAGGTCAAAGTGTAAGGGACAGTAAGGTAAAGGTCAAAGTGTAAGGGACAGTAAGGTAACGGTCAAAGTGTAGGGCACTGCAAGGTAAAGGTCAAAGTGTAGGGCACTGCAAGGTAAAGGTCAAAGTGTAGGGGACAGTAAGTTAAAGGTCAAAGTGTAGGGGACAGTAAGTTAAAGGTCAAAGTGTAGGGCATGGTAAGATTAAGGTCAAAGTGTAGGGCACTGTAAGGTTAAGGTGAAAGTGTAGGGCACGGTAAGGTTAAGGTCAAAGTGTAGGGCACGGTAAGGTTAAGGTCAAAGTATAGTGTAGGGGACAGTAAGGTTAAGGTCGAAGTATAGTGTAGGGGACAGTAAGGTAATGGTCAAAGTTTTGATTAGTTTAACGTCCTATTAACAGCCAGGGTCATTTAAGGACGTGCCAGGTTTGTTGGTGGAGGAAAGCCGGAGTACCCGGAGAAAAACCAAAGTGTAGGGAACTGCAAAGTAAAGGTCAAAGTGTAGGGCACTGTAAGGTTAAGGTCAAAGTGTAGGGCACGGTAAAAGTTAAGGTCAAAGTATAGGGGTCAGTAACGTAACGGTCAAAGTGTAGGGAACTGCAAAGTAAAGGTCAAAGTGTAGGGAACTGCAAATTAAAGGTCAAAGTGTAGGGAACTGCAAGGTAAAGGTCAAAGTGTAGGGCATGGTAAGGTTAAGGTCAAAGTATAGTGCACTTTAAGGTAACAGTCAAAAGTGTAGGCGATTAACAAAATTAAGTCAGAATAACTATTGTAGCATTGTGACTCCTTTTATTATACCACCCGCAATGAAGTTAATGGGGTATACTGGAACTTTGTTCGGCAAACTCCTCCTAAACTACTCGACAGATTTTGATTAAATTTGGGTACATAAAACCCTGATATAAAGGGGATATAAGAAAACTATATTGGGTTCTGCAATTTCCTCTATTAATGGAGTTATTATTAATTTTGTGCAACAGGGAGTATTAGTTGTTAACTCTGGTGACAGTTCTAGTTAGTCTACTCCTTTGTTACTTTACAGGTAAAATGAAAGAAGCCACCGGCTCCAACTAGAGGACTTATCACACATTCTGGGGATGACGAGGAGGACGAAGATGACAAGGAGACTGGTGAGGAAGGAGAAAGTAACGTGGCTGATATCATACCAATGAATGATGTTTGGTAGGTAACTCTTGGTCAGTTCTTGATGAAGGTATGATTACTGTAAACCAAATTAATTAATTTGTACAAACAGAATTTACGAATTCAAAGTAAACTGATGCAAATATGTTTATAGAGGCACCAAGTAAGTGAATGAACAGTCATTCATTTTGTTGGAGTCCGGCATGGCCACTGGTGTTTCCTTTTTAAGATTATCATTGTCAGTCTGTTGAGTTAAGATTGAAGTAAAGTTGATCTTAATTTTTTATCATTTAATTTACTGTCGATGCGGGATTACTTCGAAAGGCACAGGTGAAGTACTAACCAGACAAACGGAGGAAGTTCCTTTGATCACTACAGGCACAAATTGAATGGGATAACATGCGCGTGGCGATTGGTCAAGTCTGACTTCATAAGTCCTGCCCATAAACAACACTGACAGCACGTACACTGTTCATGTAAAACTCTTCAATTCAGTGATCACCGAGATGTGACGGCGTAGTACATGGCCTCTCAGTTTCGGTGTAGAACTTTACATATATACTGTATTGTAATGCCCCGGTTAATTTGAACCGACGGATAGTTCAAACACACATTTTTTTTAGGGAAAAAAATCTTTAGTTAATCAGTTCGAACAAATGATCAAAGTAAAATTAAGATTTTTGTCGGCAAATCGGCACAATGGGATCCTCATAAATGACGGTATTTTGATTATTGCCACAAAGATTTTTTGAATTAAAGACTGAATAAATGATCATTATAATGCCTTTTACAACAGAAAATGAATTCAAATGAACATTTTAAGTAATAAATAAAATTTTATTATTATTATTATTTGCGCTGAAATATTGTGCACAAAACAGCACCCCAACAACATACATATTGTAAACATGTGCCGTACGCTGGTTTGGGCAAGCCAGTTAGCCCTACGCGGTGTCATGTCAGCGAGAACGCTGGATATTCAGCTCCAGCCAAAACAATCCACTTGTTGGTAATATTTTAACAATGTAACCGTAAACGATACATACTTTTCATCAATTTAAATCTGTATCTGTAGACGTAGACAATCTGCGATCGGGGGGTAGACAATCTGACAGTTCGATTGTGACCTAATTTTACGAACAGAAAGTAAACATTTTCAGCAGTAGTTTCGTAAAAGCAACCGACTCTATTTATAATTAAAAAACATATGTTTAGTTACGAAATATAACAAAGAACTAATACTTAACTAGATTTTCTGTGGTTTACTGCCGGTAAATAATTACGGACGTCGTTGTAGATTCTAGGCCTCGATCAGCAGTGCTGTTTTGGGGCTTTGACTACACGCATGGCTTCTGTTACAAATTAAATGCTCACGATAATAGAGAATTCGTCTTTCAGGTAAATCAGCAAAATGTGTGTTTTTCCTTCAAATTTTCTGCTTTACGTCGCTTAGGTCAGATATGTATCGGTACTGAAACTGATTTTTAAATACCGATTTCTTTTTCTGAAGCTTATTTTTTGAGGAAATGGGCGTGTTTATAGAAATGCGTCGACCAATGAAAACAAGCGCTTCATTCCCAGAATAAATTAACCACACTTGTGTGTATAGATGCACAGGTAACTAGTTCATCCACATATCGAGGAAGTAATGCAGCCGTGCCTTTCGAAGTAATCCCGCGTCGACAGTAATAGTTCTTTAGTGCACCATTTGGGACTTACTTGTTGCCATGAATAACGTTTTTTTTAAAAAGGTCATTCTTATCGTCTTTATTTGTTTCTATTGCAATAATCAATATACATGTAAGTTATATATTGTGTTTATCAACCCTCAGATTATTTTTTAAACATTATAACTATGATTAGCTTATTAATAATTACCTTTTGAACAACTGAGCCTTGATCATTAGACCTAACCTATATACTTCTAGAAGCAAACTTCCTTGAAAATTCATAAAATGACATAATAATATCAATCATTTCATATTTTCATTAACTAACAAAAAACTCCTGAAATCAGATATTTCATTATATTTTATTCAGAATAAAACTGTCTTTTGTGTAACAGCTGACTTGAATATGATATTGGATTACAGATATCCTAAATATAAGGTGGCAATGTGGTGTTCACTTATCGCTAGACAATTTTTACTCTCATTACAGAATGTTGTGATCGTGATCATGACGTCATGCTAACCAGATCTCTTCAATGAAAAAGGCACTACAGCCAAAGACATCAGTAGAGGTGAAGTTACTTTACAATATGGTAAATTTGAGATATGTCTGTTGATCACTACCAGGTCAATATCTCACTAGACCAGATGCATTAAAGGTAGGTTTCGCCCAATGAAATATAAAGACTACGAAATTGAAATTTATCCTATACATAGATATAATTTTCAGATCATTTTCAATGCATACAGCGAACAATATGGGTGGTCAGCTGCCTAGCTTGACCAGGAAAATACTCCTCTAAAAATAGAGCAAAGTCAAGCTTTTCATAGAACATGACGTATTTTTTTCCAAAACGAGGCCGCAGCAACAAACGGAAGCGTGCAACAAAAAGTCAGATGGCAGTGACAGTTTGCCACGGCATGTTTAGTTAAAAAAACCCAAGAACAAATCGAAGTACGATGGACTGTTTATACATATCATATATGCTAAAACACTTCACATGTTACTTACATACGCTCGCTAGCTTAGTACACCAAACATACATGTAGTTAGTCTGCGGCTGTATGTGCGCAGGCATATGTGTTGAAATTTAACTCACCACGTGCAACGCCGTTACACGAGTCCCAACTGATCCGGGCAAGTTCCGCTTGAGATTTGGCTGCTGTTTCTTCTATCGCTACATGCCATCTCTGAATTTAATTCCCTATAAATATCCTAGGGTGCTACCGATTCCATTATAATTTCCTCCACTTTGTTGCCGATTCAGACACAGTTTTTTTTCTCACACGCTTTCGATCATCCATGTTTTGTTTACGCTTAGTACGCAGCAATGCGCATGCGCGAAACTTCGACAACCCAAATCATTGCAGCCTCATTTGCATCGTATTTCGTCCGTCAGTCGTTTTATATTATCAAGGATTTCCCTCAATTTTGTATTCAAGACACGTTTGTTCAATTTCATACGCATTAAGAAATTAAATTGAGGTACTTTTAATATGATTTTTCGTCTTTTCTCCTATTTGTCCGGTTTTACAAAAAATATTTATTTGCTTGAGCGAAACCTACCTTTAATTTATTAGCTCACCTGGTCCGAAGGACGAAGGTGAGCTTATGCCATACCATGGCATCCGTCGTCTGTCCGTCCGCCAACAATCGACTTCTTCTCCATAACCGCTGGTCGGAATTCAACAAAATTTGACTGGTAGCATCCTTATGGGTTACTGACTGAAAATTGTACAAAAAATTGGGCTGAGGGGCGGGGCCTGAGGGGTGGGGCCAAAAGGGGCTAATTTGGCTATTTCCATATAAACGACTTCTTCTCTGACACTAAGCATGGGATAGCATCCATACTGCAATGGTAGCATCCTTATAGGGTGGGGATTCAAAATTGTACAAACGATGGGGCTGACCCCCAGGGGCCTGAGGGGCGGGGTCAAAATGGGTCAATTTGGCTATTTCCATATAAACAAGTTCTTCTCTGAAACTAAGTATGGGATAGCACTCATAATGCAATGGTAGCATCTTTATAGGGTGGGGATTCAAAATTGTACAAACGATGGGGCTGACCCCCCAGGGGCCTGAGGGGCGGGGCCAAAAGGGGTCAATTTGGCTATTTCCATATAAACGACTTCTTCTCTGAAACTAAGCATGGGATAGCACTCATAGTGCAATGGTAGCATTCTTAAGGTGAGGATTCAAAATTATACAAATGATGGGGCTGACCCCCGGGGCCTTAGGCGCGGGGCCAAAAAGGTTAATAAGGCTACTCTTTTCATAAAAATTACTTCCTCTCTGAAACTATGTATTGGATAGCATATTGGTATGGTATCTATAGCATCATTATATGGTTGGGATTCAAAATTAAACAAATCATGGAGTCAATTTTGCTATTTTCCTAATTGTAAAAGTCTTTGTGATTTTTGAATCACTAATTACTAAATTACAGAATTACTCAAAAAAAAACAAAACAGGTGTGAGCGATACAGGCCCTCTGGGCCTCTTGTTGATAGTTATCTATACTTGTAGTTAAATTGACTGAATTTATTTATAAGTATTTATACAAATTCCATTACCTGTGGATGCCATCAGGAAAGTCACTAGAACACAGCAGTAACATATCACTCGCACACAGCATGTTATAGACCATGTTTCTGAGAAAGCCTAATTGGTGTAGCTCAAGCTGGTATGGATGTATCATTTAATCATAACGCATTTTATGACAAAAACATTGGAAAGTCATGTATTACAACACATATCAGGTAAAACTTGTTATGCAGAATGTATATTTATATGTTAATTGATAATTTGGAAAGGACTTGCATGTAAATGGGTATAGCCTAGGCCTCAGATGTCCAATCCATCTGATGTACATTTGTAAATAAAAACAACGAAGTCTTCTTGAAATTGAAATACATTGCTCATGTACTAGGTAAACAAGCTTACCTGTATCATGGATATCGGAAATATTGCTTGCTTTCATTAAGAGATTTTACATTTTATCTTTATCTTTGAATGCACAGAAAATCTTCAGACTCTGAAAGAATGGCGACAGGAGATGCTCGGGAAAATTACATCACCAGTTTCCTGATCTACATCTATGTCCTGCCCATTTGGTAAGTAACTTAAATTGTATTGAATATAGTTGAAATAATTTTGTTCTTATACCCCCTGCAATGAAGTTAGGGCTATACGTTGGAATCAACTTCCCTGGATGTCTGTCCTTATATCTGGATGTCTGTCATCTGCAAATGTTGTCCGTACAACTCCTCCTGAACTGGACCAATTCTGATGAAAATTCACAATAATGTGTAGATATAATAGAACACTTATTTTCCCAAACTTTTGATTGCCAAGGTAACCAAGTCAATATACACAGGTTTTGTAATATAGGCAATAACTTTAAACTTTGAATCAGTTTTGTAACACATGGATGTCTATTAATTACCACATCACATGGTTTAATAATAACAATGGATACCTTGGAAACACAATATAAATATATCACATACACAGCCTCCCAAAACATACAGACATTCACACACACAACACATTGTACACAGGCGAGGCTGTCCTTACATTACCTGATAGCTGTTAATAAGACATTAAGTCTAATAAACCAAATCAAACCATGGAAACAAAAGAGAGGCTTCTGGTTGATCATATATAAATGAAGATATTGTCCGATTAAGCCACAGAGTTTTTGAAAGGATGACAAATACAATGGCTGTCATTTGGTTGTCATTGTTACCAAATGAAATGTCAAAATGAACATAATTGAACTTTATCCATGGATTAAAACAACATTTGGTTGCTATGTTCCCAAATGAGTGGTAGCGGGGATATTAGTTAACCATTTGCTTGCAGTGCTAGTTATAACTATAAAAATGTTTTGTGTGCTTGTTGGTTATTAGGTTGCTTAGAATATGCTTTATTGTATTTCCTTTTAATGCTCATGAGCCACTATGGATAAAAACTATTGAATTGAACTCTCCCTTTTGTCAATATCAGTATACCTATACATAATTTAATTATTCATTTATTTATTGACAAGTGTGCCAGATTTGAAGTGCTTCTGGATGAACATTGCAAGCTTCCTAAGACTGACACCACCCTTTGCTGAAGTTGAAAATTTTGTTCAGGAGCAGTCTACTAGGGTGATCAATGGGAGGTCAATTAAGAAATGTGGCTCAAGGATGTTTCAGAGGATTCCATTGAAGAAAGGAGTAGCACATTTTGGTCTTTGTTCAAAACTGTAAATGTATATTATGTTATATTATATGGCAAATACAAATAGTATGAATGCTCACATAGTCACAATTCACCCAGAATTACATTTGGTTAATTTCAGAATAATGTCAAGGACAAATTTCTTAAAAATAACACAGTTGGTTAAAAAATTGTACAACAGAAACGTAAAACTATTTCTGAAGAAATTTGATTTATACAATGGATGAAGCCTGGGTGGATAATGTTATCTGTACTTTAAACAAGATATCAAGAAGAAAAGTTACAGGGCTATAAAGAAATTTTTGCAGAGTCTTAAAGAAAAATGTTGTTGTCCAGTGACAGCAAATTTCTTATCAATTTTGAAGAGAAGGTGTATTCTCTTTGGCAACATGTCTCTGTTGTATAGACTGGGTGTTTAATGTCATTCCTGTTTATTCAAAAGCTGACATAGATTTTCCAAGATTCAACATTTTTTAGTCCCTATCTGATTCAAATTGTCTAATGTCCATGATCTGTTCATCCGTTCTTCCTTCTGTCCTTCCCTCCATATTAAACAATTCTTGTTATAGCTATTTTGCAGAAAATACATAAGAGATCTATCTCAAATTTCATTTATAGGTTTGCCTTGGTGCCTAGTTGTGCATATTGTATTTTAGGACTGATTGGATAACAAGATGGCGGACTGGCAGCCATCTTGGATTTTGACAATTATCGCTATTTCTCAGAAAGTATTGAAGGTATCTTTCTCTAATTGGGTATATTGGTTCCCCTTGGTGCCTTTTTGTATTTTGTATTTTGACCAATGCAAGATGGCAGACTGGCAGCCATCTTGGATTTTGCCATAGCACTATTTCTCAGATAATGCTGAAGGAATTTTTCTCATATTGCATATGTAAATTCTTTCTTGGTGTCTAGTTGTACACATTGCCTATTGGGTCTGATCAAAAACAAGATGCCGCCAGGCAGCCTTCTTGGAATTCAACAATTTATGAAGTTTTTATTGGTATTTCTCAGGAAATACTGAAGGAAACTCTCAAATTTGATATGTAGGTTTATTTTTTATTTTAAAAATATTTTATTAAATCAAAGAGACTCAATTTTGGATCGGGTAGCAGACAAAGCCTATATATGCCCTCTCCACATGATTACATGCATGTACTGTATAAAGAAGCATATTTTTAAGAGCATATCTTTACTAATAAAAGCATACTGTATACTACATGGATATTTCCGCTTAATTTCGCTATTGGTATGCATGTAACTTTCACAGTGTTGTTATTTTCCCGATAGATAATTAGCAAAATTTCCCCCTCACGAAAATGTCCACATTTACAGTATTGGCACTGGACTGGATCTATAAAATAACATTTAATAGTTTGAATTTTTTAATAATTAAGTTATTCATAGTTATTTACATATGTATATAATAGAAGAAATTACCTATAGCTAAGAACAATTAACATGCATATCTTCCTGTTGTATTAAACTTTCATTAATAACGGTAGTAATTGATCTGTATTAAAAGAAAAGCAGAAAAAATATATGTTGAATATTTGGTTTTAAGGCAAATTTTGTGTTATAGGTTATTACTGGAATCGGGTTGTCCGTCCGTCCGTCCATCCATCCATCTGTCTGTCCATCTGTAGATGCAACTTTGTCCTGCAAACTCCTTCTAAACTACTTGACAGATTTTGATAAAATTTGGTGCACAGAACCCTGACATAAAGGGGAATTGAATAAACTATAGGGTTCTGATATGTTCCCTATTAATGGAGTTATTACTAAATTTGTGCAGCGGGGGTTATTAGTTGTCCACTCTAGATCTGGCGACAGTTCTAGTTTCACCAATTTTAGCATAGGCTCTAAATACATATATAATACTTACTAATTTTTCATTGACACAAACTTCAACTTTTAGTGATACTCAAAATGATTTTAGATAAAACTGGAGTCAGCATGTGCTGGTACATGTATTAAATTCAGATTATCTAGCTGCTGAAAATTGAAACTTTTTCAACAGATATTTTGCATCAGCCCAGGTCATAGATCATAGTTTTTCCTGCCATATTTTATTTTAAAAGTTATTTACCATACAATCGTATTTACTGAGTTAGGATGAAGGAGAGGGGTGCTTTCAAAGTATTTATACATTTTGTGGTGATACATAACTTAATATGTGCGTTATTATTACATTATGTATTATTTAATAAACTATAATTAAAACTTCTTACATAGTCTTATTTTTGTGTTATTATTAAGCTACATGTACAATAGGTTGGGTATACAGTAAACCATGGTTATAACAAACCTTTGGGGACCACCTTATTCAGTTTGTTATACACATATTACAGACAGACATCTTATAGGAACCTTGACAGGAAACGAAAATTACTAAATGTTAGAAACATGCATTCGCTGTAAGAATGTTCATTATAAACGTGTTTTACTGTACATTAACCTATTACAACCAACTTCCAGAGGTTATCTTGGAACAAAGAAGATCAAATATACAAGTCCTTGTGTGGTGACATACAGAATCAAATACAGTTGTTACAATGTGGTGACAAATTAATATGGTGGTATACACATCAAATACAAACGTTATCATGTGGTGGTATATTCACCTTATAGACATCAAATACAGACATTATCATGTGGTGACAAGTCGATGTGATGGTAAACACGCCTTAAACACATTAAATACAGACGTTATCATGTGGTGACAAGTCGATGTGGTGGTATACACGCCTTATAGACATCAAATACAGACGTTATAATGTGGTGACAAGTCGATGTGGTGGTATACACATCAAATGTGTATATACACATCAAATACAGACGTTATTATGTGGTGACAAGTCGATGTGGTGGTATACACGCCTTGTAGACATCAAATACAGACGTTATCATGTGGTGACAAGTCGATGTGGTGGTATACACGCACAAAATACAGACGTTATCATGTGGTGGCAAGTCGATGTGGTAGTATACATGCCTTATAGACATCAAATACAGACTTTATAATGTGGTGACAAGTCGATGTGGTGGTATACACGCCTTATAGACATCAAATACAGACGTTATCATGTGGTGACAAGTCGATGTGGTGGTATACACGCACAGAATCAAATACAGACGTTATCATGTGTGACAAGTCGATGTGGTGGTATACACGCCTTATAGACATCAAACAGACGTTACAGACAAGTCGATGTGGTGGTATACACACCTTTAACATCAAATACAGACTTATAATGTGGTGACAAGTCGATGTGGTGGTATACACATATCAAATACAGACGTTATAATGTGGTGACAAGTCGATGTGGTGGTATACACAACACATCAAATACAGACATTATCATGTGGTGACAAGTCGAATGTGGTGGTATACATGCCTTATAAACATCAAATACAGACGTTATCGTGTGGTGACCAGTCGATGTGGTGGTATACACTTTATACACATCAAATACAGACGTTATCATGTGGTGACAAGTCGATGTTGTGGTATACATGCCTTTTAAACACCAAAATACAGACATTATCATGTGGTGACAAGTCGATGTGGTGGTATACACGCCTTATAGACATCAAATACAGACGTTATTATGTGGTGACAAGTCGATGTGGTGGTATACACACCTTATAGACATCAAATACAGACGTTATAATGTGGTGACAAGTCGATGTGGTGGTATACACACCTTATAGACATCAAATACAGACGTTATAATGTGGTGACAAGTCGATGTGGTGGTATACACGCCTTATAGACATCAAATACAGACGTTATCATGTGGTGACAAGTCGATGTGGTGGTATACACATCAAATACAGACGTTATCATGTGGTGACAAGTCGATGTGGTGGTATACACGCCTTATACACATCAAATACAGACGTTATCATGTGGTGACAAGTCGATGTGGTGGTATACACGCCTTATAGACATCAAATACAGACGTTATCATGTGGTGACAAGTCGATGTGGTGGTATACGCACAAAATACAGACGTTATCATGTGGTGACAAGTCGATGTGGTGGTATACACACCTTATACACATCAAATACAGACGTTATCATGTGGTGACAAGTCGATGTGGTGGTATACACGCCTTATAGACATCAAATACAGACGTTATCATGTGGTGACAAGTCGATGTGGTGGTATACGCACAAAATACAGACGTTATCATGTGGTGACAAGTCGATGTGGTGGTATACACACAAAATACAGACGTTATCATGTGGTGACAAGTCGATGTGGTGGTATACGCACAAAATACAGACGTTATCATGTGGTGACAAGTCGATGTGGTGGTATACACACCTTATAGACATCAAATACAGACGTTATCATGTGGTGACAAGTCGATGTGGTGGTATACACGCCTTATAGACATCAAATACAGACGTTATCATGTGGTGACAAGTCGATGTGGTGGTATACACGCCTTATAGACATCAAATACAGACGTTATTATGTGGTGAAAAGTCGATGTGGTGGTATACACACCTTATAGACATCAAATACAGACGTTATAATGTGGTGACAAGTCGATGTGGTGGTATACACGCCTTATAGACATCAAATACAGACGTTATAATGTGGTGACAAGTCGATGTGGTGGTATACACACCTTATAGACATCAAATACAGACGTTATAATGCGGTGACAAGTCGATGTGGTGGTATACACGCCTTATAGACATCAAATACAGACGTTATTATGTGGTGAAAAGTCGATGTGGTGGTATACACGCCTTATACACATCAAATACAGACGTTATCATGTGGTGACAAGTCGATGTGGTGGTATACACGCCTTATAGACATCAAATACAGACGTTATAATGTGGTGACAAGTCGATGTGGTGGTATACACACCTTATACGCACAAAATACAGACGTTATCATGTGGTGACAAGTCGATGTGGTGGTATACACGCCTTATACACATCAAATACAGACGTTATAATGTGGTGACAAGTCGATGTGGTGGTATACACACACATAAACATCAAATACAGACGTTATCATGTGGTGACAAGTCGATGTGGTGGTATACACACCTTATAAACATCAAATACAGACGTTATCATGTGGTGACAAGTCGATGTGTTGGTATACGCACAAAATACAGACGTTGTCATGTGGTGACAAGTCGATGTGGTGGTATACGCACAAAATACAGACGTTGTCATGTGATGACAAGTCGATGTGGTGGTATACACATACAAAAATGCAGACGTTGTCATGTGGGTGACAAGTCGTTGTGGTGGTATACACACCTTATAGACATCAAATATACAGACGTTATTATGTGGTGAAAAGTCGATGTGGTGGTATACACGCCTTATACACATCAAATACAGACGTTATAATGTGGTGACAAGTCGATGTGGTGGTATACACGCCTTATAGACATCAAATACAGACGTTATTATGTGGTGACAAGTCGATGTGGTGGTATACACACCTTATAGACACCAAATACAGACATTATAATGTGGTGACAAGTCGATGTGGTGGTATACACGCCTTATAGACATCAAATACAGACGTTATTATGTGGTGACAAGTCGATGTGGTGGTATACACACCTTATAGACATCAAATACAGACGTTATAATGCGGTGACAAGTCGATGTGGTGGTATACACGCCTTATAGACATCAAATACAGACGTTATAATGTGGTGACAAGTCGATGTGGTGGTATACACGCCTTATAGACATCAAATACAGACGTTATCATGTGGTGACAAGTCGATGTGGTGGTATACACGCCTTATAGACATCAAATACAGACGTTATAATGTGGTGACAAGTCGATGTGGTGGTATACACGCCTTATAGACATCAAATACAGACGTTATCATGTGGTGACAAGTCGATGTGGTGGTATACACGCCTTATAGACATCAAATACAGACGTTATCATGTGGTGACAAGTCGATGTGGTGGTATACGCACAAAATACAGACGTTGTCATGTGGTGACAAGTCGTTGTGGTGGTATACACACCTTATAGACATCAAATACAGACATTATCATGTGGTAACAAACCTGACACGTCCTTAAATGACCCTGGCTGTTAATAGGACGTTAAACTAATCAAACAAACAAGTATTTGACGTGTATACCATTACATCGAGTAATATAATTATTAGTAACCACGATGTGGCCCCCGTATTCCCAGTATTTACATGTAAAATAATCTAACTTTGCAAAGGAGACTTTTGGTCGATACTGACGTTGCCCGTCTGTCTTCAGGTATACATTTTATTAGAATGTGGCAGGTTACGTTGTGAAAGTAAATACATTAATATTTAGTTATCGTAAATAAACATATTTAATACATCCTCTAACAGTCGTACGCCGATCACCAACATGTCAATCATGAGTATTTAAAATTCCCATCAGATTCATTGCTTGAGTTTATTAAATTATTTAAACATTAGCGTTACTATGATATTATATGGTCGGGAATGCAACTATATTGAAATGCTAGTAATCAACTATATTATATATGCTCTGATTTTCCACTAAATTGTCATTGGCTAATGGGTAGTCATCTGCAGGTAAAAACGTTGAGTTAATATTACATAATTATGAACTATTGTGAATTTCACTGTCCAATTGTTGATTTCAACAGGGTATTGTCCTATGGCCATCGTTTTTCTTGTAAGAAATATGCACCTGTTAAAACATATTCTACAATTGTATATCTAATGTAAATTATGGACCTTTGATTCGGTTAATATGGTGTTATATATAAGTCCATACTTGTAATTGATATATGCATTCATTTTTTTCACTATTACAACATTTTAAAATTATTCATCGTTTTTTCATTAATACATACATATCATGCATATCCAGATTCCAGTTGAATTCATCAGGGAATGGTGGCGTTTCCATTTAGAATAATTAAATCGTTTTCACCTGGAATCCGATTTCATACTAAGTATATTTTCAAATAAAACGTAATTTCGATATCCGAATACCTGAATATCGCTACAGCAGATCGGATTCATACTAGGAGGGGTTGCCCTTATTCGGCACGAAGAAAAAAAAACATAATTATGTCATTGTATCCACATTGCTTTTTAACCCTGGCTACGCCCCTGGAAGTTGAAATCGTGATTATTCCATGAATCAATGGATAAATGAATTGATGACACAGGACAACAGACAGGAGATAAAATATATTCACTAATTTTACCTAAAATTGCTATAAATGCCAAAAGAGAATAGATGACAGGAATGACATCAAGCATCCTAAATCTCGAGGGGTTATGATCACGTATACTGTCTAGGATATTATAATGTTGCAACGTCTGTTATTTTAACGTGCACAGGATGCGTGACCACATTGCACCAACACTTATAACGTAATGTTTGTTTTTTAACGTGCACAGGTTGCGTGACCAATTGCATCAACACTTAATAGCCTCAACTTGTACCTTGTATGGTGCTAGTTTTCTATAGCTAGTACTCAGACATATATGGTGCTTGTGTTCTAGTACCTAGACATGTATGGTGCTTGTATTCTAGTACCCAGACGTGTATGGTGCTTGTGTTCTAGTACCCAGACATGTATGATGCTTGTATTCTAGTACCCAGACGTGTATGGTGCTTGTGTTCTAGTACCCAGACATGTATGGTGCTTGTGTTCTAGTACCCAGACATGTATGGTGCTTGTGTTCTAGTACCCAGACATGTATGGTGCTTGTGTTCTAGTACCCAGACATGTATGGTGCTTGTGTTCTAGTACCCAGACATGTATGGTGCTTGTGTTCTAGTACCCAGACATGTATGGTGCTTGTGTTCTAGTACCCAGCTATGTATGGTGCTTGTGTTCTAGTACCCAGACATGTATGGTGCTTGTGTTCTAGTACCCAGACATGTATGGTGCTTGTGTTCTAGTACCCAGACATGTATGGTGCCTGTGTTCTAGTACCCAGACATGTATGGTGCTTGTGTTCTAGTACCCAGACATGTATGGTGCTTGTGTTCTAGTACCCAGACATGTATGGTGCCTGTGTTCTAGTACCCAGACATGTATGGTGCCTGTGTTCTAGTACCCAGACATGTATGGTGCTTGTGTTCTAGTACCCAGACATGTATGGTGCTTGTGTTCTAGTACCCAGACATGTATGGTGCTTGTGTTATAGTACCCAGACATGTATGGTGCTTGTGTTCTAGTACCCAGCTATGTATGGTGTTAGTGTGTTCTAGTACCCAGACATGTATGGTGCTTGTGTTCTAGTACCCAGACATGTATGGTGCTTGTGTTCTAGTACCCAGACATGTATGGTGCTTGTGTTCTAGTACCCAGACATGTATGGTGCTTGTGTTCTAGTACCCAGACATGTATGGTGCTTGTGTTCTAGTACCCAGACATGTATGGTGCTTGTGTTCTAGTACCCAGCTATGTATGGTGTTAGTGTTCTAGTACCCAGACATGTATGGTGTTAGTGTTCTAGTACCGAGATATGTATGGTGTTAGTGTTCTAGTACCCAGACATGTATGGTGCTTGTGTTCTAGTACACATATATGTTATAGTGCTTGTGTTCTAGTACCTAGATATGTATATTTGGTGTTTGTGTTCCAGTACCCAGATATGTATGGTGCTTGTGTTCTAGTACCCAGACATGTATGGTGCTTGTGTTCTAGTACCCAGACATGTATGGTGCTTGTGTTCTAGTACCCAGACATGTATGGTGCTTGTGTTCTAGTACCCAGACATGTATGGTGCTTGTGTTCTAGTACACATATATGTATAGTGCTTGTGTTCTAGTACCTAGATATATATGTATGGTGTTAGTGTAGTACCTAGATATGTATATGTGCTTGTGTTCTAGTACCTAGAAATGTATGGGGCTAGTGTTCTAGTACCTAGATATGTATATTTGGTGCTTGTGTTCCAGTACCCAGATACGTATGGTGTTAGTGTAGTACCTATGGAAGAGAAAACAAATCACTTGTTAGTTTATTGTGATATTTCAAAAGCTTCCGACTGGGTCTGGCACAAAGGTGTACTTGTAAAATAACAATGGTATTTCAGGATATTTCTTGTTATGGTTGGAAAATTATCTTATTTTTCGATAACAAAAAGTAATAACAATAATCCATTTTCTGAAATATGTAGGATTAAGGCTAGAGTGCTTCAAGGCTCAATACTTGGTCCTCTTCTTTTTGTTATCTTTCTGAACAATATTGCTGAGCTTGAATCTTCTACATGTCTTTTTGCGGACGATAAATCTAATAAAATCCTCATCTTCATGCAGAGAAATTGAATATGTACTTAATAGTGATTTAGAAAAGATAAACAGGTGGGCAAAAGCATCGCTTGCATCTTTTAATCCCAATAAGACTGAAGTTCATCTTATTTCAAACTTGAATTGCATTGATGAAGATTTAGATTTGATTTTTTGATGACATTTGAGTTGACATGCCACATTGTGGCGTATTAACTATAAGTCTCAATTGAAGTAAATCTAGAGAATTTTTTTTAACACACTATACAGTACAGATAACTTGAAAACAGTTTTAAACAACTATATCATTTATTTGTATTTGTGAATAAATTCCATAATATTTAACATCTTGAAAGATTTCACATGAGGATGAATTTAAGTTAATTGATAAGAAGCAATAGGTGCTTAAAAACAAGAAAAACACCAGGTTAAAGCTTTAGATGTCAACATATTCAGTAAACATCGTATGACAGCATCATAATGCCCATACCTACACTCTAGAAATTAATAATAAAATTATGCCCTACAATGATTGCACAAATTCTCAATAAAAATAGGAACTCCTTCATATCAATTTCACAAATGACATCTGATCACACATATTACTCTACTTTGTAAAACAAATACAGCAACTATTATACAATGTATATATAAGTTACAAATGACATCCCAGATGTCCACAGAATACATATAACAATAAACTTTCAATAGAAATAACAACTGAATGTCTCCATATGACAAACATCTCAATTAAATTTATAATAAACACAACTGACTAGCTGCAAATGACACCAGATATTCATATATCTTTTTTTTTCAAAGAGAAAATATCAACTGTTTGTTAAACCATTAAATTGACAAACTCAACTCAATAAATACTGTTCATGATCAAGTCACATAAGAACACATCACAGATTGTTCCATATGAACACATCACAGTACAAGTTAAGTTCAAGCACTAATTCTCTCAATTCCATTTGGAAATCTGAAGATTGGTGACACATATTATGGTTCCTTGTTGCTGTGTTTGCCAGCTTCAGGACCTCCTGGACTCGGTTCTCTGTCTGAAGTTTGTGCACCATTTTGTGCATTGGGAATGGTCAACATGGCTTCAGACAGAATGAACAGAACTGGAAATTGCTTGTCACCTGTGATGTTATTACACATTTTTCCCATACTGGCCCATGAAGTTCAAAATCAGCTGTCACAGATTAATCAGTCAGGTCATCCTCTAGTTTGGTTGATTGATTGATTGATGGGGCTTAAACGCCTTAATGTCCTTGTTCCAGTTATAACCAAGCCTAGGACACTCTAGTTTGGGAAGGTCCTCCTGTGGAACAATCCCTGGGAACTTCCTGGCAATGGCCATCACATCTGTTGGTGTGCCATCAGACCGTGTAGCAGGGTTAAGGTAACCCAACTGCATCCTCAAATGGAAACTTCTTGATCATCTTGTCTACAACAGTGCGATAAAATTTCCTGAAAGACCTGTTAGAATAAATATGAAAAATATTTAGTGTAAAGTTTTTCTATGGCAAGTTATCACAAATGAAATTGAAATTAGTTTAAGTAATTAGTATTGATAATAAATCATAACAAACTTCTATTATTGTTATTATCATCCTGGAAATACATTTAATTCAGATTAATGCAAAATTTTAAATATCCATGATTAATCATGTTGAAATGTTGAAAAGTTATTTTTAATACATATTCATGATTTATACACTTATATTGTTTAACTTACCCCAAAATTCTATTGGTCAAGGATGGGGAAATGCTGTCCTCTTTGTCGACTATGTATGCATAGCAAAATGGTCCAATGTCCACAATGCTGTCTGGAATCTGGTTGTTGATGTCGTCAAACTCAACCTTGGTCAAATGATCAGCTTCCCGGATGACTTTCGCCTTGACGAATCTGCCCAGGAATCTCCCAGTAGACGTCTGATCTCCTTTGCCATATAACCAATCCTAAATTCATCAGCCTGAAGTATAATGGAATGTTATTAGAGAAATTCTAGCTTAATATGAATGTATAAATAGGTTAATCTAATAAACATTTTAAATATTGAAGAATTATCAAAGATCAAAAAGTGTTGTGTAAAATAATCAAGAATTATCAAAGCTAGATTAAAGGGACAATTCACTTAAGCTAATTCTTTTACATAACCAAGAAGCAAAATATACATAAATGTATTGTTCTACATTTCTTATGAAACATATAACATAAAACATTGACAAATTCCACGACATTGTTAAGTATTTTAATTAATATCGTTGAAATATCAAATCGTTGATCAATACGATTTAGCAGGTACAATATGGACGCTGTACCCATACCCGAGCCAAAGTCACGCACGTTAAACAAATAAACTACATAACAACTGAGAAGGTGATAAAATGATTTTTAGACAAGACAATTCACCTAATAAGGTAAACATACTACTGTCAGAGCGATTTGAGCAGTTCTAGACAAAAGTTGCCTTACTCTACGAGCAAGGGACAGGGCTCGGCATACAAGAAGTTCGACCACAATGTGTAATGGCGGACAGCGAGCGAGTTTGAACATCTACACAAATGTCACCACTATGGGCTTTTCAGACATATCACAGTAAAACCGACTGATTTAATTTCCATTAGAACTGGATTTTTTCCTATTATAATTACAAATTTTAATGTTCTCTTAGACTGAATTGTCCCTTTAAGACATAGGTGTGTGATAATCATACACAAATATATATAGACTTTACATTGATAAGAACTACTAATCATACTCATAATCATATTACAGATAAAAATATTCTGTCATATTTTTTTTTCAAAACAATTGCCATATCTTCTTGTCATATTAGAGTTTTAGTACATAACGTGACCTTTTCTCACGTTTTCGTTGGTTCAGTCCCCAGGCACTATTTAGCCATAGTCCCGGTGTCAATGGTTTCCCGTGGGATACAATGGTTTCCCGTGGGATTATGGCATGGTTTGGCATGCTTTTTGTTATGTACGTCGACATTGAAAAAAATGACGTCACTGTCGCTATTTGCGCTGTTCACTGGCAAACAAGCTATATGCAGACGACGTTTTGCAAAACACTATGATGTCATGGTTTGAAAACTTGAATGCTGAGGAATTTACACAGGAAAAAAACGGCTCGGGTACTATGCCATACCTTGACAACACTATAAAAACAATAATGCCCTCAAAAGAAATAGTAATAGCTGAAATGATATGTTGAACTCGTTGAATGACTCTAGAATGAAAGCCAGAAATAAGTAGTACATTCTCATCTATGAAGATGATAGTTGACCAGCAATCCTCTTGATGCGGACAGGCTTCTCCACGTCATCACGAGAATTGAAGTAGCTCTGGAGGGCTGGCCAGTGATCTAGGAGGCACTTCACTTTACACACTTCTCAAGGCTCAACCAATGGGTAGAGCAATGTTTCAGTATCTTGGTTGGCTCCACATCACAAAACTTTGTAAATTCTATGTACAATGTACTTCTCTTTCCTGCCTGAGCTGAAAATATATAATTTAACATATTTCTCAGTTAAATAATTAAAGATGTTCCCTAATGAATTGTTTGTTTCCCCTTTAACAACCCATACCAGTGTTGGGTAGGTAGGTAGTTTTTTTTTTTTTTTTGATTAGACAACAAATACCTCAAGTTATTAGTTTTCTTTCTAAAACTGAAGTTATAAAAGCATAAAATGTATTATAAGAAAAGAAACAAAACAGAGAAAACAAAGAAAAATTAGAAATGAAAAAATATTTTTGGTATGGAAAATGCCAATAAAATATTTTGGGTAGGGAGTGTTTTGGTGGGGTAGGTCGGAAAGGGGAAACAAACAATATTTTATTTTAAGCCCCACCACCGACAGAGCATAAATGATTCTTATCAGTTTAACAACGATTGGTATTTAATCATGTATATATATATGTCTGACTAACACAAAAAACAATATAATTTTGCTTTCGGTTGCATGCGCAATCAGTACCTCATTCCATATGAGGACATAGTGCCATCAATTTTTTTCCGGACGCAAGTAATTATTGTTTAATATTTTTTATCTTGAAGTAAAATTTTCAGAAAGCTGAAAATTTTCAATAGTGGTATATGGTGTACAGTAAGTAACTTTTTTGTAACTGAAGAAAAATACTAATTCGTCTGCTAATGTTTTTTATTTGTAAAAAAAAAATTCCATTTGTCAGAGGTGGAGCATCTTTAAACATTCCCACAGTTTCAATCTATCATCTCAACAAACACCCACTGAAATATCTTTTTCACTGAATGATAAATGTTATAAATACATGTTTTCAAGTGGGACTATATGATATTAACACACATTACATCATATGAGATCTTTGTCTTAAAAGTTTAAATCTTATAAAGAATTTGGGAACCAATTACCTCAAGCAATGTATACAAATTATATGTACCTCTAATAGAAGTGTCCACCAATAGATCCTCGATGGGCATAGGCAGGGTCTTGACAGCTGCCACAGTGCACAGGTTGCTCAGATGGCAGCTACATCCAATATCAAAAATATAAGGGTGTTTTCTCTTTGATGTAGGTCATCAGAGGTTGTGTCTACCTTTCATAACAGAGTAGTTGTCTGGGACAAAGGAAATAAACATTCTGTAAAGGATTATCATGATTCCTGCAAAAAAAAAAAAAAAAAAAAAAAAGAATAAAGGAAAAAAAAAAAAGAATCAGTTACAAATCAAAATTACAATAGTCTTAACTAAATATCTATTAGCCAGTTAAGCACAGCAAAATTTATTGAATCTAGGAAATTTATTATTTGAAATCAAAAATAACATATCTGGATATCGATTTCTTATTTTTAATCATTTACGGTAGTTTTCTGCGTATTGCCAGCGGGCTATACAATTTTTTATATCAGAAGATGCCTAATGCAGGCTATCTGCCGATGCGGGCTATCTGTGAAAACTATTACCAAATTATAACAAGAGATCCCAGAGGGAGCTTGGTGCCCACCAAAGATTGATCTATGTCTGACAATTGTCAGATGGATCTTTTCTCTACTTTCCAAACTTCAACTATCAAAATCAAAGATGGCGGCCTGTCGGCCATCTTGTTGACCGATCGGTCCCAAAATGCACAACTAGGACCTGAGGAGAACCTACATATGGAATTTGAGACAGATCCTTGCAGTACTTACTGAAAAATAGTGGAGTAACAAACTTCAACAATCAAAATTCAAGATGGCGACTGGCATGGTCAGCCATTTTGTTGACCGATCGGTCACAAAATGTCAGTATGCACAACTAGGGCCCAAGAGGAACCTTCATGTCTTATTTGAGAATTATCCCTTTAGTACTTTCTGAGAAACAGTGGAAACAATTTTTTACTACCAAAATCCAAGATGGCTGCCTGATCCCTTTAGTACTTAATGAGAAAACAGTGATAACAAACTTTAACTATCAAAATCCAAGATGGCTGCCTGGTGCCATCTTGTTTACCGATTGATGCCAAAATGCAAAATGCATAACTAGCTATAGGGCCCTTGGAGAACCTACATATGAAATTTGAGAAAGATCCCTTCATCACTTTCTGAGAAATAGCGATAACAAGAATTATTAACGGACGGACTACAGACGAAAAGCGATTTGAATAGCCCACCATCTGCTAATGGTGGGCTAAAAATATGCGGGCTATACATGTATGTTGGAAATAGTTCAGGTAACCCTCTCACTATTCTAAAATATTTTTTGTATGAGCTATTTTTCCTTGCATTTAAAACCTATTTCCAAAGAAAAAAATATGTTATTGATAGCTTTACATATCTTTGAATAAACCTATAGCCCTTTCGAAATGAAATGACTATAAAGCATATATATATATGTGTATATATATAGACTCATGAACCATTATTAGTATATCATATACTACATATGTCCTGTCAAAAATCAACTGTATTTTCAAGGATTACATCAAAGTATAAACCCGAAGGCAATCTGACTGTGTGGGTTATCTGTAATTTATTTTTCAAAATAGAGAATCATAGAGAATATGCAGAGGTGCTTGATTTTTTACATACAAGCTATAGCTTACTTCATTTATATTTTAGAACTTAATACCTTATGAAAGATATCCTTACAAGAACATTTGTTGAAGGTATATTTGCAGATGTTCCTGAGAATTGCTGACGTTACAATAGGCATGGCCAGGGACCGTGAGACAGTCTGCTGTTTAAGAAATGAACCATTACTGCTAGATCTCAGGTGCTGAACTACTTCCTGCTCTAACGTTGGGGCCAGGGCTTTCTTCACTAGCATGGTGGTCTTTGTTTGACTACAGGCAAACTTACAGGAAATCTTAAGCTTGATCATCGGGAAACATTTTCTTGTAGATCTTTGTGAAATGATCAGCAACATATGCATTGTAGGGAAGATTGTGCTGTCTGCCAAGAAGTCACAAAATAGGGGTCTATGCTGTGGTGACATCTACAATAAAAAAAATATGCATTATAAGGAGGCTAAGTCGATTTAAGTATTAATGACAGATTTATTAAATATTAATTTTCTCTAAAAAAAATAATATCTGATATCAGTTTTGCTTTGGTTTGACTGTTACTTTGATGTCAATTTAAAATGAATAACTTATTAATAATTATAAAAACAAGCAGACATTTTTGCACTCAATCAAATCTATAAATGTTTTAACACATTGAAACCAATAATTAGCTTATATAGAATATCGTAAAATGATCTGACTGTGAATCCTCGTTTTAACCCGAAGGCATTGATCCTGACATTTATCTTATGTATGCAACCAGTATGTCATCCAGTTATATTCCCTGCTCGTCTATAAATACATGTTGATCGAGTTGAATGACAATCAATGACCTGACATTACTAGTGAATGGCATACATGATTGTGTCCATGAGTCAGATGTAGACAATACCGGTACTTATATATAATTTTAGGCAATAGTTATACAATATGTACATGGGTGTTATGAGCATGGATTCTAAATAAATATCGATCTTTTTAAATTTTGTTTCATTACTAAACTTAATGTAATCAATATTGACAATAAATAAAAAAAAAAAAATATCAATGTCAACACCTATTGCCTAAGTAATATACACATATACTAATAGGAAGCACAACAAAATTGCAAGCATACGAACAATATAGTCCTAAAGTCTCTAAACATTATATTTAAGATGCAATTCAAAATTCTTTTATTATTCTTCTATACACTTAAATTACAACAACACAATTGTTCATGTGTTATCGGTATATAATAAAACTCTAATATGAACTGAAAATGAACATGATGAGAAAATCCAGTTCCTCAAGTTATTAAAAAACCACCAGTCAGATGTATGATTCATTGGAAACTCCAATATTTTTTGATGAAGATTCTGAAGTGAAATACCTCCCTAGAGTTGTCATGATATCTACAATGGACATATGTATGCAACACTGTTTATAGTTCCTTGACTCTTATTACAAGACTTGAATGTCTGTATACATTCTTTTCAATTGTCTTTTTACAGCCAGTAAGTGTATCATACATGAAAATGAGTGTCCCTCGCTTATATTTATACCGGTAAATATTTTTAGGATGAGACCTACAGAGGGAAAAAATGCAATATAGATAACACTTTCTAAAAGTCTGCATGATGTGTTAATTAGTCCAAGTATATATTAGTGCTAACCCTGGTCGGAGAATACCACAGGGCAATCCTCATTTATTGGAAAACCAATAGTTGTGTACGAACTATGTTGACTAAGATCCTATAAACATGACTTTTATGCCAGAGCGATGCTATTGTTATTTATTCTTTTATCGGTTTGAGTGTAGACTTATAAAAATATTACCGGGACATTTATAACATGAGTATCTTTAGATACACCCTGGTAACCATTGGTGTCAAAGAGAAATCCAGTTAATTTATTATAAACCCAACAGTCATATGATCATTGGAAATCCAATATTTGGGAAGTTCAGCCCTACCTGCAATGACATCAGAGCAACACTTAGGAGTTATTGTGTCTATATATATTAGACTTTTAATGACCTACATTACCCCTGGAAACTTATTGTGTCTACCCCTAAAACATGGTGTTATACTCTGATTTTTTTCTGAGACCACAGGAAATGGTGTTGTCTGTGTATAATATATAAATCTATTAATTAGTCTAGTATAAATTAGTGTAACCCTGGTCAATACCAGCAGCTATATTGCTTTGGCTAGAGAGAGACTTTTCTTTAGCTCCAATCGGTTGAAGTGTCAGACTAGTAATCATGAGGTTCTGAGTTCAAACCCCGGCATAGGCAGGTATTAAATTTATTGTAAATCCTGCAACCCTGTTACATTGGCTCCCCACGTAATGGGACTCGGGAATTATACTTCACAATACCAGCGAAAGGAATCG
>NW_027187557.1:0-77207 GCF_041381155.1 Argopecten irradians | reverse complement strand
CCTTCAATTGTAGCTTTACAATACTTGTAATAGATACCTCTAATATTTATTGAAGTGTTTAAAACAACAATATAAATATAGCTAACATTTTGAGAGCGGTACAGTAAACGTTTACAGTAGTGGGCCTACCTGTGTTTGTACATGTTCCTCGAAACGACGTCCGATACATTTGAAAATCTCTAAAATCCGGAAAGAATGACATGGAACTATGTAAACATCCGTGTATTCAAGAAATTTCAAACGTGAACTGATTAAGTAGAACTCAAGTGATCACAAAATTGAAGAAACTCTCTGTTTGTCACACCTCCTTGACACAGGCGGTTTGAATCGGACGCCGCGTCACAACTACGTTAAATATCCTGCCACGTTTCGAATTGTGTAAGCGTGTGAAATCATACGAAGCAAAATATTAAAACCAAACTGCTTTGCACCATGGTGTTTTTAACAACAGATAAATAAAATGATTTATAGTTCCATACCGGGAAAACCTCAGATATATGCTTCATCAGACGGAACTCATTTTATTGGTATGTTCATTGATAAATTGGCGGGAATTTCCGCCACTTCAAGTGGCTGTTCGAAATGCCTGTCGGAACCAAACGATATAATTCAATTTTAGTCTTATAAATGCCATAAACACTATTAAGGGTAAATTTTGAGCTATGAAAATAATAGTTAAGACTGTAAATATAAGGATTAAAGTCTCTTTCTGGTGGTTCTATCGAAGGATAAAGTTGAGTAGGGTATCGATATTTGTTTCATGGACCGCTTCGCGGTCCATTCCAAATATCGATACCCTACTCAACTTTATCCTTCGATAGAACCACCAGAAAGAGACTTTAATCCTTAAATATTTACAGTCAGTGGTGAATTGATAGTATAAACCCCGTTGATTTCAACCAAAGGCTACTCAACTTTATTTCTCGATAAATTGAGTATGTCACGCGCAATTTGGAGCCGCGCGGATGAATTTATGATGGTCCAAATCAGAAACTTTTGGTGTTTTCAGTAACCGAACGTACGTTCGATGAACATGTACATGTATCAAAATAGGTTTGAACACATATACATGTATGTGTGTAAATACAAATGTAGAAAAGTTACATTGTTTATGTTACTACCGTACCTCTTTGAGCATTGCTTCCGTGCGTATGATAAATAAACAATGTTGTACAATGTACAGTTTTGCACATTCCGATGACGTCGCAATGTTTACATGTTGTGTGTCTGTGAGTCTGTGTTGTTCTCTACAACATGTAGCCTAGATCTACATTATATTCGTATTTTTAACATCTTTGGTTGTACGCGAATGGATAAGATATGTCAGAACAACATCAGTATTTGAGTTGGATAAGTGTAACCAAAACGACCTAGCACGACAATGCATTTTTGTTCACCTCGGCGGACAGACAAGTCCTGTACGTTATCTAGAATCTTACATACACAATGTACGTTTGGGTGTTTCGAAATATCAATGAAACGGAATCCTTCAATTGTAGCTTTACAATACTTGTAATAGACACCTCTAATATTTATTGAAGTGTTTAAATCAACAATATAAATATAGCTAACATTTTGAGAGCGGTACAGTAAACGTTTACAGTAGTGGGCCTACCTGTGTTTGTACATGTTCCTCGAAACGACGTCCGATACATTTGAAAATCTCTAAAATCCGGAAATAATGACATGGAACTATGTAAACATCCGTGTATTCAAGAAATTTCAAACGTGAACTGATTAAGTAGAACTCAAGTGATCACAAAATTGAAGAAACTCTCTGTTTGTCACACCTCCTTGACACAGGCGGTTTGAATCGGACGCCGCGTCACAACTACGTTAAATATCCTGCCACGTTATGAATTGTGTAAGCGTGTGAAATCATACGAAGCAAAACATTAAAACCAAACTGCTTCGCACCATGGTGTTTTTATCAACAGATAAATAAAATGATTTATAGTTCCATACCGGGAAAACCTCAGATATATGCTTCATCAGACGGAACTCATTTTATTGGTATGTTCATTGATAAATTGGCGGGAATTTCCGCCACTTCAAGTGGCTGTTCGAAATGCCTGTCGGAACCAAACGATATAATTCAATTTTAGTCTTATAAATGCCATAAACACTATTAAGGGTAAATTTTGAACTATGAAAATAATAGTTAAGACTGTAAATATAAGGATTAAAGTCTCTTTCTGGTGGTTCTATCGAAGGATAAAGTTGAGTAGGGTATCGATATTTGTTTCATGGACCGCTTCGCGGTCCATTCCAAATATCGATACCCTACTCAACTTTATCCTTCGATAGAACCACCAGAAAGAGACTTTAATCCTTAAATAATAAGAAGGATGGTTTTGATATGTAACAAAAGGTCAGTAATTTTCAGATGGTTTGTGTACGATTTTCGATTTTCGAGAAATCAGATAAAATTGTTTATTTTCATGCTTTCTAAAAATCTATTATATATAGGGAAAAAATATTGTCCTGAGTCACACCAGTCGTAAACATATAATTCTGAAATATGTATGCCGTACTTTTGACCTTAAATTGCATAATGCAAATATAAACGACTGTGAATAATCAACATTTGACGATTGCTTCTATAGACAGATAATACCCATTTTGAACAAATAAATTTAAAATTATTATGCAAAATGGTTCCATTGGAGGTGGGGAAAATAGTATGCAGTAAATTTCGTCCATGGCTGATTAGGACATATGAACACGAGACTGGTTCATCTAATACACTTGGCATTGTGTTAGTGGGCTAGAAAAATCATCAATGATTTACATGAATATTTCTGGGTAAAATAACCTTGTGAGATGTCAGGAATAAATATCAGGAAAGTTGATCATATTCGGTGTTGTATATCATACGATATCATATAATCACGAACTGAAAAAAACATCATCTTTGGACATTAATAGGATATAACTCAGTATAGGGTAACAAGCAAGGATTAATACATGACATGAAATAATGTACTTCAAACATGGCATATTATGATCTATTATATATTCTCAAACATAAATGTCAAACTATTTAAGATTGTAGTTAATAAGTCTAATTTCTAGTTAAAGTAAACTTAATAACAAAACTAAAAAAGAGGAAAAATATCTATTTATTATCCCTTACTTATCCAAAATTTATAAAAACGTACACTGTAGTTGATGTCAACATACTTCGTAAACGCATTAATACCGAAAACTAGTTGTATAAAGCTCTGCTTCACTCCTCAAGATAAACTGTAATACTTCTAGCAAGAACGAAAATATTTTATTTATCTATAAAGCCAAATTTAATTCAATTGTGTCACAGTACCGATGATAATAGTAAAACAGTTATGGGTACAGCAAAGGAAAACCATAACTAACTTCAGCAGTATCTGTGTGGCCACTTCAATAAAAAGCGTCTATTGGAACGAGTGAGGATAATCGGGCTTTCTTGAATGTTGCATTAAGTGATTGTTCTATGGATTTATTATGATTACTGTTTATGACCATTGTAATGTATATCATTGTGTGTAATTGTCTAATCGATCCGTTTTTGATGTTTGTACAAATGCAAATTTACGGAATTGAATTGATTTTGGGATAAGTATAATGAAAGTGCCTAAGAATGCCTGGATTACCACGACTGACTTTCAACTAAGACACATAAAAGAACTATAATGTATAGTCTTCCAATCTCATGATACTATTAACTACACTGGTATAACCATGTTAATATTTTACAGGCGAAAAAAATTTCATCCAAGAAAAAAAAGTAAATATAAAAAATTTATGTGGGACGTCTATATATACATAAATCACTACAGTTCAGAGTCTCTGTGTATTAAAAAAATTTTAGTCCCAGATATTGCTATTTTTATATGCTCACCATTGTGGCCCAGCGTCCGTCGCAGTCGGTCAATCATGTCTTCGTCCAAAACGCCTTGCTCGAAAAGCTATCAAAAATTTGACTTGTAGATTCCTATATGTGGTGTGACTAGACTGGAAATTTGGGGTACAAATCATGGTACAACCCTTCCGGTGCCAGGAAAGGCGATGGCTCAAAAGGGGAGATTTTAGACTATTTTCCGGCTTAAATGAGACGTTTCATCTGAGAAACTATTCATGGGTATAATCAACTCCTATTTCTAGTAGTTAAACGATCCTTATAGAGTTTATATTCAAAATTTGTACAAACTCAAGGGTTGCTTGACCTCTTCCACGTTGGCCTGATGAGCGTGTTCAAAAAGTATGGGACCCAACGTTGTGCAAATTCCAATACAAACCAACTTCTCTGATACTGAGCAAGGTATAAGCAAGCAAAATTCAAAAGTTAGCAGCCTTAATAATGAAGTGGAATATGTGTAAAGTTGGTACAAAGTAATGGCTGACACCACGTAAAACCTGAGGGGGGCGGGGTTCAAACAGTGGTCAAACTTTCTATTATCCATGAAAACTGAACTTCTCAGTAAACGAAGTAAGGTATAGCTCGTACGATACTTGCAAAGGTAGCAGCCTTATATGGTGAAGATTCGAATAAGTTATTAAAAATGTTTTAGACCTGGACCCCCCTGTGGTACCTGGAGGTGCATTGCTCAAAAGTGTCGATTTTAACTGTTGATATAAAATCTACTTCTCTGAAATCTAATGCATGGTGATAATACTCTGTCAATCTATGGTAGTTATTCTTATATGATCAGTGGTGGATTAAAAATAATAGAAGAGAATGAGCAATACCCATCCCGTTTGTGCATTTAGGGAGGCGCGGTGTCCATTGTAAGATAGTGACTTATTTATCATAGTATATTTACCTCTTCTCTTAAACTAAGTGATGAAAATAACAGTGTTAAATTTCAATGGTAGCATCCTTATTGTGAATGTATCAAAATTTATACAAAAGGTGTCTGAATACCCAGGGTCCAGAGAGTTCTGTGCCGAAATTGTTAATTTTGGCTAGCTTTCCTGTCAAAAAAACATCTTCTTCTTCCTAACTGAAGCATCGATATAGATAACACAATAGAATTTCAATGGGAGCATACGTGTGAGGAATGGGGTGCTTAAAATTGAACAAATGATTAGGGACTTATCGCCTGAGCAGTTTCCTGAGGCGGCAGGGAGCCAAAAAGTGGTCAATATTACAACAATTTTCATAGGAGAAAATTTACGCCCTCTCTGAATCTATTGTATCTGGATATCTTGCAAATTTGTATTGTAAATATCTATTATAGCACCGTAACTATTGTTTTGTTGATTCAGAATTAAAACCAATCGGTGTGATTCAATGTATTCAATTTGTTTATCTAAAGTGTTAAATCATATTTTGTGATAATTACAAAAAAGGTGAATCCTTGTAATGCATTAGACGTGAATAATTTACAAAAGTGATATATTTAATCACTAAGGCTCAATAGTGGTTAAATCAAGGGGCAATAATTTCAAAATTTTACTGTCCAATGATTAGTCGTGATTTATCGAAATCGTTTTCAGTATCTTTCTTAATACACGATTCGCATTAAATCCAGAAATGAGTGACGTTTAAGATCACAAGTTCTAATAACAATCATTATTTCCAAAGGGGTAATAAGTTATTAGATAGTCCTATTTTCGAACGTTGTCGAAGATGTTTCCAATGTTATGGTGGCTGTGTGCATAACAAATGTTTCAGCTCGTTGAAGATGAAGTAATATCAATATAGTGGTCAAATACAAAAAAAAAATAGAAACCACGCTCTATAAGTAAACGAAGTTCGTTGAAGCGAACACTAAACCAGACAAGGCGACAAATCCGAATCTAGAGACCTTGAATTGCACATATAATCTGAAATGAAAATACCAGTTAACGAATACTATTTCTATTGGTGAGGCTTGCATATGCAACCTATCGCCGAATAGTGTTTTCCCGCCAAATAGAAAAAATGAGTATTTGTGCAATAGTTAAAAATGTATAGATACTGTACTAAAATGAAATACTCGCATATATTTTGATATGATAACAGACTAACATGTTTTGTTAGTCACTTCACATCCCCCAATGCAATATCCAAGTCATAAACGAACGACTGTACAATTGTTTTCGTAAATGTCATTGTTTTTTTATGAATGAATAGGGGATTAATTCACATACCAACGTGGAAACCTATTATGTTTAAACCGTTTGTCTTGATTTGACTTATTGTGTCATATGTGGGTAAGGAATGACTCCACGAAGATTATGATACAGTTATGCCATACAGACGATATTTCATTGCGTGAAGATTACGATAGATGTTATGACTATCATTTACCACTAGAGAATAGCTAGTGCCGCGTGTGCCCAATAAAAAAAAAAATTAGTTAACTATTATCACGTTCTTACGATCCAATAAGTTCCAATGTTCATCGACCACTAGCAAAGGTCGGGAAGAACCCTCGAAACCAAAACTGCTCCGGGATATAATACGAAATAGAAGACGGAATGTTTATATAATTGCGAGGATAGCAAAATACTATTCCAATAGGTAGTCTGCGAGGAGATTAAACAATCGCCAATTGTGTCTCATTGAACGCCTGTCAGGATACCAGTAGAACATGCTGTGACCAGACAAAAAATGAAGTACATCACATGAGATTTGATAACGAGAAACAGTATGTATCAATTAAAGGTAACTCCCCAAAGCATATTCAAGGTCAAAACAAAGTACACTGACGCATATGTTGACACAATTGTCGAGTAGTGGCTTTTTGAATCAATAATGCGGGACATTCCAATTTCAGTGTACCATTAGTATTGACATGTGACAATGTGAGTGCTGAACTATTGCTTCTGTATGTGTGATGGAATAACGATCTCAAAAGATATGAATATACTTGTACTTTACCAGCAATTCGAAAGACCTTATTAGAGATAATCACGTGGTACGTTGATTAGTTCCCCATGTGCATTATCTGTACCACGAGCAAAGGTAAGTAACTCATCAAACGGGGACACTTTTTGGAGCTTGCACCCATGTTGAAGCGACATTTACGTTCAATTCAATAACTGAAATAAAAGTTATATACCATAGTGGCCAATATCGTAAAGGTATTATGTATGTCTAGCATTAGTTAAACTATCCCAATATGTGGTTCAATATTAAACAGTATTGCAATGAGTACATCCGTAACAGTTTAACTCCAGTCAGATAACCAGATAAACGAACTTGAACCTGTACTAAACATCAGTAGCTACTGAAGTTATGAAATGTGAAACTAATAACATACTTACTTCTTGTAATCAAAATCACTTTTTCTCCGCAGGCAAACAAGCAAAAACCAAACACTCGACGAAATTGTAGTCCTTAAGTTCATTTGATTAATCATCATTAAGTACTTTTTCAATGGTCACTGTACCATTATATAAAACCTGACAATGTCTTATCAGTACGAATTTTATCCAAAAGCAGAGGAAATGACGGGTTAGAAATGATGTAAGATCCAGTTCTAGATCGTCTTTACAACCCCATTATCGAATACACGAGTAAGGAGATTTATTCCCAAATGACACGGTGACACAGAGCAATAGGGAATTAACTCTTAAAACGGGAGGACACTGCATTCCATATTGTAACTACAAAACTTTCCCATATCATAGCTCTGTAATTAAATGAGAATATTCATAATAAGAAAGCTAATGCAATAGTAAAAACTGTCATTGAGTTATACAATCCCGAATATTTTTTATTTTTTTCTTATCTTGTTTTTCCCCGCTGCTATAGCAAGCTGTAGACAATGGTCAATAAACCCGCAACACGAATGACCCACTCACGCAAGATATAACTTTCTCTGTTTTACAGCACGAGCGTGTAGAGCGTGCAGACTAGGTAGATACAGATCTCGAGTACATCTGATATCGCAAGCCTGTCGAAGTAGGCAGTATATTAGGACTTAATTAGTAATACCTTGCATCCAGATGTAACAAAATAGTTAAGGAAAAGTATAAAATGTGTAGTTGGATTATCCCTCCCTAGCCATTGAAGTACCATTTTTTACATTAAAAACCTTAAACGTACTGCACTGGAGCTATGAATGGAAGTACCTCCACATATTTTTAGAAAATAATAAAACGATGAACAATACTGACAGTTCAGTTTATCAAAATAAACAACTTGTATTATACTCTCCCGCAAGGCCAATTTCAATCAAAAACAAACACTGACATTGTCCTAAAAGACATGTGTTTATAATGAATGGAGTCAATTCACAACCAACGTGATACCATATTTTTGAAAAAAACGAGTTTGTGGGGGACTTCTTTCTATTGTGATGGAAATGACCCAATAGACTGTATATCATTACCTACACGATATGTTCCATCATGAGGAAATGACAAAGATTTACTGTCATTGACCAACTAAGAGATACGATGCCCCACAAAGGTTACCTATATCACGTCTACGTTCCAAGTAGTTTTCCATTTCGACTGACACATCAGCATAGAGGAAGTACCTCTAATCCTAAAACTGCTCCAGAATATCACGAAATGAAGACTGAATTTTAATAGGAATTCAAGATGCAATACTAATTGAAATATTAGTCCTGCCATTATTTAAACTAGCCTCAATAATGTTCATCAATGCGAACGCCAGTCCAGAATTAACCATAAAGGCTTGCAGTGCAGCAGGTACTAAGAAATTAATTACTCACAATGATTTGTATATACTATAACCGAGTTATCAATTAAAGGTAACTCCCCCATGCATATTCTAGTGCAAAAACAACCCACTTACAGTTTTTGCTCATTTCCAGTGTGTTATTTGATCAATGAATTGTGTACATCGTTGTCAATTCATGAACCATGGTGATACATGACCATGTTTGTTCTCAAACTAATGTTTCTTGTATTGTGGAATGTGAATGGACGGTCAAAAAGAGAATATACGTGTACTAAACGCCATGTTCGAAAGATCAGTAACTGATTATACACGAGAGGACTTGTAATTAGTCCCATAGGTCACTTGACACTAGTCTAAAGGGGAAGTAACACTATAACGGACATCTGCACCAGTGTGATACGTACATAAACCGCCAATTCATCTAACTGATAGAAATATAACTCATAATGCAAATCCTATTGGGAATTTAGTAGGTCTACATTAGTATTAAAACAATCCCCAAGATTGTTTCAATACTTTCAGTATTAAGGCTTTAGTAATCCTAACATGTAACGCGCCAGTCCAGTATACCATAAACTAACTAAGTCAAAATGCTGTAAATTAAGAACACGCTCGGATTATGAATACTATATAAAACTAACTGTCGTTATCAAAAGGTCCCTTTTTCCCATGCTATGTCAATCAAAAACAAACGATTACATTGTTCTCTAAATGTTTCATTGTTGTTTGATCATGAATGGGACGTTTTCATTTCAGGACCCATGTGATACCAGAACAAGAGTTTGTGCGGGACTATTGTATCCAATTAGCGATGGAATGACGTTTAAAAGATTTAAATATCCAGTGGCTAAACGTACTGACCTTTCAACCCCCTTTAACGGATAAGACGTTGGTACGTGAATTAGTCCCCATTGTCCACTTCTGACACTAACTAAGTGAGAATTAATCTACTACACGGAGCTAGCTGCAAAATTGTAGGAACTGGACTAAAATGAAATACTCGCAGAGGTTCGATACGATAACAGACTTACAGTTGTTATCTAAAGTCACTTTTCCCCCATGCTATTCAATCAAAAACAAACACTGACATTGTTCTCAATGTCAGTGTGTTTAATCATGAATGGGGCTTTTAAATTCATGTACCATGTGATACCTGACAAGGTGTGTGCGGGACTCTTGTTTTATATTGTTGATGGAATGATGTCAAAAGATGATATCCTATGCTAACATCATTTCACCGCCATTTCCGGGTATCATGTGGTACGTGAATTAGTCCCATTGTCACTGACACTAGCAAAGGGAAGTAACTCTAAACCAAAACTGCTCCAGATGTACGACATGAAGTCCAATTCATAGACTGAATTAAATAGAATTCAGAATGCAATACTATTGCAATTGTAGTCTGCATTAGTTAAACTATCCCAATAGTGTTTCCCCCAATAGAAATAGTATTGTAATAGTAATCCTACCATTGAACGCAAGTCAGGATTACCAGAAACGGACTGAACTGAACTAAAATTGAGTACTCGCAGAGATTTAATACGATAACAGACTAACAGTCGTTATCAAAAGTCACTTTTCCCCCATGTTATTCAATCAAAAACAAACACTGACATTGTTCTCAATGTCAGTGTGTTTGATCATGAATGGGACTTTTAAATTCATGTACCATGTGATACCTGAAAAAGTCTGTGCGGGGCTATTGTTTCTATTGGTGATGGAATGACGTCAAAAGATGATATCCTGTGCTAACGTCATTTCAACGCCATTATCGGGTATCACGTGGTACGTGAATTAGTCCCATTGTCACTGACACTAGCAAAGGGAAGTAACTCTAAACGGACACTGCACCAGATGTACGACATGACGTCCAATTCATAGACTGAATTTAATAGAATTCAGAATGCAATACTATTGCAATTTGCAATAGTAGTCTGCATTAGTTAAACTATCCAATAGTTTTTCCCCCTGCAATAAGTATTGCAGTTGTAAACATGGTCAATACAAGCAACAATATACCATCCGCAGAGAGAACTTTCTTTAGCTCTATCCAGTTCGTCAGACTAGTAATCAAGTCCGTGTTTGATCCCTGGCAGAGGCAGTGATTGAAGTAATAAAAATCTGCAATTTCATTACAAAATAGTATTGCAATAGTTAAAATTGTAGGGGATAGTAATCCTACCATTGAAACACCAGTTAGAATTACCTGAAACGGACTGAACTGGACTAAAATGAAAACTCAGCAGAGGTTTGATACGATAACAGACTAACAGTCGTTATCAAAAGTCACTTTTTCCCATGCTATTCAATCAAAAACAAACACTGACATTGTTCTCAATGTCAGTGTGTTTTGATCAATGGGACTTTAAAATTCATGTACCATGTGATACCTGATGGGACATGAATCACTGTGTGTGACAAACTGTTTCATTTTTTATATTGGATGAACATCCAATGAAAATCATCTGTGAATAAGATTCCAGAATTTCATCAATTATGTTAACATTTCATTTGTCAAAACTAGCAAATGATTATGTAATGACCGAACATCTAAACATCACAAATACATATCAGGCCAATAAACTTAGACAATGATTTCTACCCCAATGTCAATTATTTAATGACTAAAAATTGTGTCAACGTTCAAAACTGCAAATTTTTCATATGTTTTTCCTATGACTGCAAAAATGTTAGTTGTCAACTAACAATCTAGTTTTCTCCGCTGAGATTTGACCACTTATCAAATCAATTTTAAACTGAAAACAAATTGTCACAAAACACTAGAATAGAATAACATCTGTATAATTCCGTTAGAATCATAAGAATGGCCGACATGAAGTAAATATCATTAGTGAATGATAGTATAATCTGATAGTTCTTAACCATTAAATACTGTTTCCATCAAAATGCCATAATAGAACACAAATTGATATTTAACTGCAATATGTAGTGCATTTTGTTTTTTTTCAAAACGTGTAATAGATTAAGTTTAAAATTGCAGATAGTATCAGCAAATTGTTTTTTTCAAATGGCTTGACCAATCAATAATGTTTCCATCAACACAAAATTGTTACTCAACAGTTGCAGTGTGCTAAATCAATTTAAAGTAAAAATAACCATGTACCATATTAAATGAAAAAAACACTGACATTATTCCCAATTTTGATAGATTTAGAGCGAATATTCAAAAATAACACAATTCACCTAATAGTTTGTAACAAAATGTAACAGCTAAGTGTGTTAAGTCCCATTAATACAAATCAAAGTTTCCAAAGTACGATAACTGTCTTTGAATGAATGGGAATCATTGACTTGCATTATGCATAGCATACCATCAGTGTCAGATGGTTACACATGAATTGGTACTGTCATTCACTTTTCAGTGATTCCATGTATTCCATTGTGTGATTTGATCCTGACCTATGAAATGAGACTCGGCATATCCCTGTAGCACTATACATGCAATCCGAATCAGAGTACTCGAATATCAGTATCCAATTGTTCAAAGTCCTGCGACGTCCATTGTCAATGAGCTCATGTGACTATGGTTACCATATCAGTTGCTAGGGATTTTAAATCCACCAAATGGATTCTCAATTCAGTATGTGGGACTTTTTCAGATTCTAATGATAGTAAAGTGTTTCAAAACTGGTATCCCATATGAACATTACAACGATGCTAACATTCTTCAAAATGGTAATTGGTATTCTTAGCACATTGTCACTCCATAAATTAAAAGTACTATTCATAAAAGTTTATTCAAACATATGCTACACATGATATCATCAAGTGTCATTGTGAGGGCATAAATGTTAAATGTTTTTAATTGGTCTGACTTGATACAGAAATATGCTGGTTGTGTCACAATATTTTACGCAATAGAGACCATTGAATGCTCTCAGTTTAAAAGTTGTAAAGTGATTTCCAGATTGGCAAAAGTGAAACTTCATGCAGACCTCATTTATGACCTCAAAGGGAAGTCCACCTGTGCAATGGTCACTGAGTAAACATAGAACAAGGACTTGTCCAATTCATACGAATTTAGTGAGAATCAACTGAATACACTATTCATTGCTTTGGATTGCAAGTGTGTTCAATACGGATATTGAATTTTGAAATTTTCCCCATGAAGAGCTAACATCATTTCAAACCCCTGGTATCCATGTTTGATCTTAATTGACAGTGGACAGTTGACAAAGTTAGAACCACGATGGTATACCCTTAAATACTCAATCAGGTCCCGATTTCAATGACTGACACTCAGTAGTGTTCACGCAAATCAAATGAATTAAGAAAAGGGTGAAAGAAATTGACATGTTTAACATTTTATATTTGAACATGTATTATACAATACCAATAAACAATGGTGTGGAATTTCTAAAAACAGAATGCACAGTTTCGAAAAGTGTCATGTATGCATTACGTTATCAATATCACTAATTTGATACCCTGTTTTGCTATTTGTTACGTTTTGCAATTTTCATAACAAAAGTGGAACTGGACTAAAATACAATATTGCGAAATGAAATGATATTTTGAAAGGAAGTCCATTGTACAAGATATTCCCAACTTGAAATTCAATATTTGCAAGATATAATGTAATAGTCAATGTTATATTCAATTTCAAGAACACCTGAAACTTCAATAGTGTTAGACATTGAAAACTATAACAATCATGTTGCCGCATCCATGTGATGTTTCCAACCAAATGAATGGTAAAACAAATTCTCCATTTGACAATAGTTGTTGTTTTGTTTTAAACACTTGATTGAATAGTGGTCAACATTGCAACTGACATTGTTTTAACTTGTTGTTGGTTGGGAAAAATTTTTGCTGAAATTATGAAAAAAATGCTGAAAAATGGATACTACAGACTCCATCAGTTTTTAGAAATCAACTATTTTCCCATGCTATTGCATTCAAATCACTAAATCCAATTATTATGTCATCATTGTCACTGTTGTTGTTTATCTATTGTATCATTTAAATTCCAATTATGTACTTCATTGTGATACCTGTCACAATGTGAATGACTATTTTCAAGTTGAAATTTGAAATTCGAGATTTGCAATCATGATGTATGTCATACTGTTGAAATTCATAGTCCACTGAACATTGTTATACACTTGGTCCCATGCTATTTTTCCCCATTGAAATGATTCAAAAATGAATTGAAATAAAAGATTGCTCCAGTTGTAATGAAATGGTGACTCAATTCAAAAAATATGAAAAAAATTTGCTGAAAGTAATTGCACCCATTTTTGATAATCCGATTTTTTTTGATTCCCATAGAAATCATTAACAATGATTCATGGTACTGAAATGTGCAAAGTTGGATTGTGGTCATTTTGATTAAATGATACTTTGTCACATTGATGAAAATGTTAATGGGACTATTTTTCAAAGTGATTGTAAATGATGGCATTTGATGACCATAATTGAAGTATCACTGACATTGTTATAAATGTAACGTGTTGTTATAATCATGTTGGGGATTAAATTCAGTAAAAATACTGATACCTGTTCAAGGAGTGATCAATGTTTTGTTGTTAGTTAATATGTCAAAAGATGATATCCCATGCTAAAATGTACATTTCAATGGCCATTTAATATATGTCCATTGAATTTAGTCCCATTGTCACTGACACTTGCAAAGGGAAGTAACTCTAAATGGAGTAAACTGCTCCAGATGTACGACATGAAGTCCAAATTCATAGACTGAATTTAAATAGAATTCAGAATGCAATACCATTACAATACTGTTGCATTAGTTAAAGTCTGCATATTTTAAAATTATCCCAATAGTGTAATTCATAATTGAACGCCAGTCATTGAATACCATAGAAACTGACTGAACTGGACTAAAATGAAATACTCAGAGGTTTGATACGATAACAGACTAACAGTTTTATCTAAAAGTCACTTTTTCCCCCATGCTATTCAATCAAAAACAAACACTGACATTGTTCTCAATGTCAGTGTGTGTTTAATCATGAATGGGACTTTTAAATTCATGTACCATGTGATACCTGACAAGGTGTGTGCATGAAAGACTATTGTTTATTTGTTTGATGGAATGACGTCAAAAGATGATATCCTATGCTAACGATCATTTCACGCACCATTTCATCGGGTATCACGTGGTACGTGAATTAGTCCCATTGTCACTGACACTAGCAAAGGGAAGTAACTCTAAACCAAACTGCTCCAGATGTACGACATGAAGTCCAATTCATAGACTGAATTTAATAGAATTCAGAATGCAATACCATTACAATACTGTTGCAATTGCAGTCTGCATATTTTAACTATCCCAATAGTGTTTCCCCCCAATAGAAATAGTATTGCAATAGTAAATCCCATTTAACACCAGTCAGGAAATTGTATAAACTCAGATCTGAACTGGACTAAAATGAAGTACTCGCAGAGGTTTGATACGATAACAGACTACAGTTGTTATCTATAAAAAGTCACTTTTCCCCCATGCTATTCAATCAAAAACAAACACTGACATTGTTCTCAATGTCAGTGTGTTTGAATCATGAATGGGACTTTTAAATTCATGTACCATGTGATACCTGACAAGGTGTGTGCGGGACTATTGTTTATTAATATTGCGGGACTCTTGTATATGGAATGACTGTCAAAAGATGATATCCTATGCTAAACATTTTTATTTCAACGCCCTAATTCCGGGTATCATGTGGTTTCACGTATTGAATTAGTCCCATTGTCACTGACACTATGCAAAGGGAAGTAACTCTAAATGGACACTGAACTCCAGATGTACGACATGAAGTCCAATTCATAGATTGAATTAAATAAATTCAGAATGAATTCAGTGCAATACATTACATTAAGTCTGCATTTGCAGTCTGCATATTAACTATCCCAATAGTTTTCCCCCAATAGAAAATAGTATTGCAATAGTTAAATTGTAGGAACTACTAAAATGAAATACTTAGCAGTAGGTTTGATACGATAACAGACTATCAGTTGTTATCAAAGTCACTTTTTCCCCCATGCTATTCAATCAAAAACAAACACAAACATGACATTGTTCTCAATGTCAGTGTGTTTAATCATGAATGGGACTTTTAAATTCATGTACCATGTGAATACCTGACAATTGGATTGTGCGGGACTCTTGTTTATATTGTTGATGGAATGATGTCAAAAGATGATATCCTGTGCTAACATCATTTCAAAAGTCATTTCGGGTATCACATGTGGTACGTGAATTAGTCCCATTGTCACTGACACTAGCAAAGGGAAGTAACTCTAAATGGACACTGCTTCAGATGTACGACATGAAGTCCAATTCATAGACTGAATTTAATAGAATTCAGAATGCAATACCTATTGCAATACTGTTGCATGTGCAGTCTGCAATATTTTAACTATCCAATAGTGTTTTCCCCCAATAGTAAATAGTATTGCAATAGTTAAAAAATTTGTAGGAACTGGACTAAAATGAAATACTCGCAGAGGTTTGATACGATAACAACAACTATTCAATTTATCTAAAGTCACTTTTTCCCCATGCTATTCAATCAAAAACAAACACTGACATTGTTCTCAATGTCAGTGTGTTTGAATCATCATGAATGGGACTTTTTAAATTCATGTACCATGTGATACCTGACAAGGTGTGTGCGGGACTATTGTTTCATTTGTTGATGGAATGATGTCAAAAGATGAAATTAAAAATATATCCTATGCAATAAAATCATTTCACCGCCATTATCAGGGTATCATGTGGTACGTGAATTAGTCCCATTGTCACTGACACTAGCAAAGGGAAGTAACTCTAAACCAAAACTGCTCCAGATGTACGACATGAAGTCCAATTCATAGACTGAATTTAATTCTATTGTCAGAATGCAATTCACAATTTACAATACTGTTGCATTTGGACAGTCTGCATATTTGTTAAACTATCCCAATAGTGTTTTCCCCCAATAGCAAATAGTATTGCTGGTCAATAGTTAATATACCATTGCAAGAAGAACTTCTCTTTAGCTCGAATTTTTTAGCTTAAACAGACTATAATCCATTGAGAGGTTCCGTGTATCGATCCCTGGCAGAGGACAGTGTCATTAAAATTGTTTTTAAATTCCCCATTTGCTATTCACCAACTGCATTAACTAATACTGACAATAGTTCAATGTACATGTTGTTTGTCATTCATGAAATGGGGCAATTTAACATTCAATGTACCAGTTTGAATTACCTGAAACTTGTGACATGAAACATACCATCACTAAAAGAAACAAGAGTACTCACAGAGGATTTTTACGATAACATTAAACATTTAATCTAAATGACAAGACTTTGTCCCCATGCTATACAATCAAAAACAACACTGACATTGTTCGAATCAAATTGGTCATGTGTTTGATTACCCAATTGTAACTGACAAAAAGAAAGGCGAAGTACTCCTAAACCGAAGATTGCACCAGATGTACGATACAATGACAATTTTTGGATTTCATGTAAGAATTCAGAATGCAAAATGATGATCCGTGGAAATTTTTAGCTAATTCATATTTCAAATTTGAATATACTGGTCTGAATCTTCCCAATAGTCAGTTTGATACATTGATTGCTATTTGTGAATTCAATAAAATTCACGAATAATGTAAATGGAAACAAATTGGAATATACTTTGCAGGTATAAACCTGTTCTGTACTGGGTATCTCCTGTTATGTATCGTATTAATGGATTCTAACTCATAAAAAAGTATACATCATTCAATTGCATGAAGTTTTGGTAATCCCATGAAAGTGAATTTTTCCAGTCATGGTAGTATCTTGATTAGTTGGAAATGGTTCTAGATTACTTTGTAAAACGTGTGATGGAACTGAAAAAAACGTTCAGGACACCCAATATTCAATTTCATGCTGTAACAGTTGTCAGTTCAAGTGGTACGGGAAAGGTTTTAGTATTGTGATGAAATAGTTGGTACGTAAATCTTTTGATAATCTATCAAAAGCGTCATACGACTTGACAGATTTTCTTTGACTGAATTAGAATAACCTTGAAAAGGAACAAAATGATTGACAACAATAGTCAGAGGAACTAACATGACAGTTGACGTGCAAGATGGTTAGTTCATGATCAATAGATGTCAACAATTGTGAAAATTCAAAAAGTTCCTAACCATTTAGGATCAAAAGTCATTAAGTCATTCATGCTAGTACAAATTTAAAATTAAGGTTGTTCGGGGCTGAGTTCAAACACATTGGGGTAGTTACAATTTAGTCAGTGTTTATTCCAATGGGACTAATTGGATTGTTTTGCAATGTAGTCATAGGGGGACTCTACCTGGGAAAACCTAAAAAGTTTCTGCCATTATTGAAACTTGGGGGATAAATTGTTGTGAGTGAAATCTATCCAAAATGAATGTGAAGTTTAGTTCTGATAACAGATGTGATTGTCAAAAGTCTGATAGTTCAATTTGTAACATTAAATAAACAATGCCATTATTAAGGTCAGTTCATGCACTAGAATGATATATTCCTACAAAAACATCCATTTTTCAGGTCATGTTTACCAATGAAAGTTAAATGGCAGTTGCATGTCTATGAATGGGAATGGATTATAAAAGTCACTGACATGCACTGTTGCAAATTTAGTGTGTACTAATATCCACGGGGATGAAAGTGGTGAGATCGTACGTGAGCTTGATTCATGACAATTTTTTGGAGACGATGAAATTCCCTCAGATTGAGTGACTAATGTATGTTTGATATATTATTCGGCTTATTTCCGCAAATTCATTTGGTGTATTTAATAGTCCAATATAGTCAATTGCAGTATTTCAACACCTGGCCAAGCACTTTCAATTTCCTATAGTACCAATTTTAAATCTATTAGAAGACATGCAATTTACATGATGACATCCAAGAAAATCTGAATTCCTAAATCTTTGATTCAATATACACGCCTCACTGTAACATGATATTAAAAACATGCCAACTGACACATCATTATTTTCATGTTAAAATTTCGATAGTCAGAACTACACTGTATTGCAATGTCCAGTGAATTGGGTTAGCATGAAACCAGGTTCTATTGATCATTGACAACTAAAAGAAATACTGAATTGCAATTTGTTGAAATGTAGGTAAATTGAATAGTGCATGTGTTAAACTAAACCTCAGTGATGGGAAGTATTTGATCATTCCCTTTGACTATCAGTAAACCATGTCATGTTTCTTAGTCAGGAACAGGTTCCGTTTCAGGGATTTAATGGTTAAAATGTAATGTTCAACTATGTGCTGAAATGGTATGGAGCATTGTCATGTGGAATAATGGTCAGTGTTTTAAAATGTTCAATTCAATGGCCACTCGAATTTGAAAGGGATCAAAGTCATGTGTGGATGTACTTTGTAAGTCAATTGTCACATTTTGAAGATGAAGTTCTTCGTTTAAGGGAGTCCAGTTTTTGCTACTTTGTTTGGGTACATTGAAATCTATTTGCTATTGTGGGGGTCGCACGGTTTAACTAATGGGATAGTTTAAAATGTCAGTTGTTATAACTATGTAGGCAAAGTGATTGCAATTGTACATTTTCCTGAATTCTATTGTTCAGTCTATGAATTGGACTTCATGTCGTAAAAATACTGGAGCAGTATCCATTTAGAGTTACTTCCCTTTGCTAGTGTCAGTGACAATGGGACTAATTCACTACCAATGATACCCGAAATGGCCGGTGAAATGGATTTTGAAATGACGTTAGCACATAGGGTTATCATCTTTTGACGTCATTCCATCACAATATAAACAATTCCCCCGACACACCTTGTCAGGTTGGTCACATGGTACATGAATTAAAAGTCCCATTCATGATCAAACCACACTGACATTGAGAACAATGTCAGTGTTTTTTTTTGAATGAATAGCATGGGGGGAAAAGTGACTTTTAATTGTAGTTCTGTTATCGTATGTATCAAACCTCTGCGAGTATTATTTAGTCCAGTTCAGTTCCGTTTTCTGGTAATCCTGACTGGCTTCATGGTAGGATTAACTAATTGCAATGACTTTTCTATTGGGGGAAAACACTATTGGGATAGTTAACTAATGCAGACTAATTGCAATTTTCTATATTGCAATAGTTATTGCATTCTGAATTCTCTAATTAAAATTCAGTCTATGAATTGGACGTCATGTCGTTCATCTGGAGCAGTTTCCGTTTAGAGTTACTTCCCTTTGCTAGTGTCAGTGACAATGGAACTAATTCACGTACCACATGATACCCGATGATGGCGTGTGACCTGTGCAATGTTTTGTATTTAGCATTTTGATATCATCTTTTGATTCATTATTCATTCCATCAAAATAGAAAACAATAGTCCCCACACATGCCTTGTCAGGTATCACATGGTACATGAATTTAAAAATACCCATCCCATTCATGATTATTAACACACTGACATTGAGAACACAATGTCAGTGTTTGTTTTTGATTGAATAGCATGGAATGATGAAAGTGTAAAATATCTGACTTTTGATAACAACTTTGTGAGTCTGTACTATCGTTATTTAAAACCTATACAGTGCGAGTATTTCATTTTAGTTGGTAGTTCCTACAATTTTAACTATTGCAATCACTTTGAATACTTTTCTATTGGGGGAAAACACTTTGGGATAGTTAAAATTGCAAGACTGCAAAAATGCAAAATATTGTAATGGTATTTCATTCTGAATTTTTCCCATTCAGTTATGAATTGGACTTCATGTCGTACAATCTGGTGCAGTGTATCCATTTAGAGTTACTTCCCTTTGCTAGTGTCAGTGACAATGGGACTAATTCACGTACCACTTGTACCCGAAATGGTGCGATAGTGAAATTGTTTGAAATGTTAGCATAGGATATCATCTTTTGACATCATTCCATCAACAATATAAACAAGAGTCCCGCACACACAATTGTCAGGTATTGTCACATGTCATTAAAATGGTACATGAATTTAAAAGCCCCATTCATGATCAAACACACTGAATTGAAAACAATGTCAGTGTTTTGTTTTTGATTGAATAGCATGGGGGAAAAAGTGACTTTAATTACAACTGTTAAAGTCTGTTATCGTATCAAACCTCTGCAAAGTATTTTCATTTTAAAAGTTCCTACAATTTTAACTATTCAATACTATTTTCTATTGGGATTGGACTAATGTTGCAATACTATTGGGATAGTTAAAATATGCAGTTTGCAAATGCAACTAGTATTGTAATAGGTATTGCATTCTGAATTCTATTAAATTCAGTCTATGAATTGGACTTCATGTCGTACATCTGGAGCAGTGGTTTAGAGTTACTTCCCTTTGCTAGTGTCAGTGACAATGGGACTAATTCACGTACCACGTGATACCCGAAATGTGCGTTGAAATGACGTTAGCACAGGATATCATCTTTTGACATCATTCCATCACCAATATAAAAACAATAGTCCCACACACACCTTGTCAGGTATCACATGGTACATGAATTTAAAAGTCCCATTCATGATCAAACACACTGACATTGAGAACAATGTCAGTGTTTGTTTTTGATTGAATAGCATGGGGGAAAAGTGACTGTGACTTTTGATAACAACTGTTAGTCTGTTATATCGTATCAAACCTCTGTGAGTACTTCATTTTAGTCCAGTTCAGTCAATTTAAACTTTGCAATACTAATTCTAATTGCTGTTTGCAATTTGATTACTTTTACAATTTTTGACTATTGGGCAATAAACACTAATTACTATTGTGAATGGTTAAATTGCATAGCAGGACTTCATGGGCGTAATAACCTATTCATCTGATGTACTTGATACTTGTTCAGGACTAATTGGAAAGTCGAAAACATTCTGGAGCAATGTACAAATCGTTTTTTAGGTTTAGTTACTTCATGGGGGTGACATGCAACCCCCCCCCTTGTAATGGCTCAACAATAGATTTCTGAATGTTATGATACCCTATTCATAAATCCATGAGTGTTTGACATTGTAATTCACTGTACTTTTTACATGTTGTTGTGATATCAACTGCCAATCTAGAATGAAAATTGAAAAATGAACATTACATTTAACATTTTTCAACCTGAATGTGACAAATGGCATAGGAGAATTGACATTAATGACATCATCCAATTCTCAATAATTCAATATAATTGGACCAATAAACACTCGCATATTTTTGGTTGTAGACTTGTCAGGTCATTGCTAGGTACATGAAAAAATCCCCATTTAAATTCAAAAATTCCACTGGTGATTGAGAACATGTTTTTTCAATTTTGATTGAATAGCATGCAAAAATGGCTTTAGATGAACAGCAAGTCTATTATTCTTTATATAACCTCTGACCACTTTCATCAGTTTAGCAACAAAATTATATCCAAACCTTAATTGTCATATTTCATCCGGTTATGACGTCATCAAGATGGCCACCATCTGAATTTTGACTGATTGCAAAATAGTCATATTCTGACTGTTTCAAGAATAGTAACATTGGAATGATTCAAATCGTTATACATTTGTCAGGATGCAAAAGGATTATTGGATATGTAGTGATTGTGAACATAGGATTTGAAAAAAAGAATATTTTATGTTCTCAAAAAAGTGTAATTTTTCAGCATTGATACATTTGGCGGTGACAGCAGCAAAATTGTCTTTTAGATAACATCTTTTTATTCAACAATCAAATTGGGAAGTATGTCCTCTTATCAATCCTTGTTTATGGGAAACAACAACAATGGGACATTAGAAATGCAATACTATTGTGTATACCATTCATTTGATTTACAAAACTTCAAATTGGGATGCGGCAACAATTGACCATATTTTTCCAGTTGTTACTACATACAGTTTCCTGGTGTATTGCAAGGGAAATTCCATTATGATTTATATCTATAAAATTTGATTTTAAAGTTGGTGAATATCATCTTTGGGACTTCAAAATAATCCATTTTCATGTTCAAATGACTTGCCTCTCAAACTTGTCATAGTATTACATTGCAAAGTAACTAATGCTATTATGAAATTAAATTCCGTAAATACCATGACACTGAAATGCATATGGACGTCATGTAGTACAACAGTCCATTTTGTTTTTTCCTTATTAACGCTAGTGTCAATGATAATGAGTTACCATGTCACCATACTTTTCATTCACTGGTATTGAATTTAAAAATGACATTATTTTCGTTGTACATTTTTAAACACAGAGTGTCGTTGTCAGAACATGATGTGACATTACATTAGGGTTACCATCAATGGTTTACTTGTCAACTGTGCATTGTACGACATGGTGAGAAATGTTAAGATTAAACATTCATTTTTATTTTAGGGATGTGGGATTTCTTTTCCAACTGTGTTTCATCCTAAGATTCCCTATGCAATATCGTTAAATTTCCAGATTCCCTCCAATGACATGATAAAAGACACTGATCACCATTCTATTGAGTTGGTTCTCATTAATTCGTATTCATGACAATTCAATTATGACATTCTGTGAACTGTTTGACATAGCATTTTGCCAATTAGTAATGCATTCTAGTCATTGGGGGAAGGTCTGCAGTGAAGTTTCACTCTTCATGTTAGTCTGGAAAGCACTTTCAGAACTTTTTTGGAAGTCAGTCTTCACATTCTTTGCAATACCACCAGAGTTTACTATTCCCATTTGCTAGTTTCAGGGACAAAAGTCATAAACAATGAAAAAACATTTAACATGATATGCCCGGAAATGTGCGTCGATGATCATCACCTGTTTATTACATGGTTGCATTTGCATTTAAAATTGATGAATACCTTCAACACGGAAGTTAATGGAGTTATGTCTTTGGATCTGAAAACCAATTCACATTGTAGAATGTGCATCTGGTGTAATTTCCATTATGCCGGTTTCATGTCTGAAAAAACCTTGCACGTACATCGTATGTTCTGTCTGAAGAGATCCCACATTAGAAAGTGGTTCATCTGAAAAAAAATTTTTCCATCTGCATATTGGGGAAAAAAGTGACTATTGAATAAACACTGGTAATGCAGACATGATCATCGAATCGAAAAATCACTGGCACGACGTAATTGGACTGATAGTCATACTTCTGATAACATCGGATGATTGTTCACCAGATTTCAATATTGACTATTTCTTAAGTGACAGGGATATTGTAGGGATAACATGATAATAATATCATTATGAAACCAGTGAAAGGACATATTAGTGACATTAAGTAACCACATTGCTAGAATGATAGGAAATTATGTCAATCAATGTGCTATTTTCAAAAAGACACACATTGGGAATGTAGAAAATGATATTCAATAACATAACACAGTTCATTAGTTAAATGCAGGTTACATTTGTTTTAGCATTGTTATCAATTTGAACTTGCATTCCAGCTACTGAATTTAAAACTCAGAATAATTCAGTGACACATCCTTATCTGATTGTTTTGAATGAATTACTGTTGGTTGTTGAAACTGTATATTAACAATGTTGACAGTATAATCCTTGAAATGAAATGATATTACATGGGGGAAAATTTTGCTGCGTGTTAATTCAAGTAAAAATTTAGTGACTGGATAAAATCCTCAGTGTTGTTTCAAATGGTTATTGGACGTATAAAGTGTCCATTCATTTCACTTTGCATCATATTGAACAATGGGACAGTTTTTCAGTACCATGAATATTTTGGTTAAAAAGTGCAATTGTAAACATTGAACATATTAATATCAGTTTATTGACATTGGTCTTCATTCTTTCTGAGCACTGGTGAGTTAATTCAGATAGTCACTGATGGATTAACTTGATAAACGTTCTGATTAAAATGTATCGTATTTGGTTAATTGGAGATTTTTGTCGAGTCCAGATTGATTGATAATTTGGTATGGTCAAAAAAAGTGACAAATCCCAAAAAGATTTCACTGTAAACATGACACTGATTCAAAATCACTATTGGATGTATTTATTTGAATGCAGACTACCAAAAATCGGAATTATTTTAGTGCATTTCACATGTCGGGTTGTTTTGCGTTATTGGATATATGTCTATTGGATAGTTTTGGACTACAGTTTCAAAAATTGTTGTGCAATTGTATTCAATTTGTAAGTCATATTGTGGATTTCGGTTATGAATTGGGAATGACATTCACATCCATTTCCATTTTTAGTTAACTTTGAGAACTTCCCTATGCTAGATTCAGTGACAATGGGACTAATTCACATACCACGTGATGATATGTTAAATTGAACATGCATTGATGGATATCATATTTGAATTTCTATCACCAATTCGGTTATGAGGTTGGGACATGTTACCTTCAGTATCATTGTACACCCTTTGGTATGTCATGACATCAAAAGTCCCATTCATATTTGTCAGTGACAATGAGAACAACAGTCAGTGTTTGTTTTTGATTGAATAGCATGGGGAAAAAGTGACTTTTGATAAAGACTGTTAGTCTGTTATCGTATAAAACCATCAACTGTGCAAGTAACATTTTTAGTCCCGTTCACAACTTTCAGGTAATCAACATGTACAAAATTTAAAAATTTTCCCATTATGATTTTAACATTGCAATGACTATTGAGAACACGGTGCAGAACTTTTGTTTTTGATTGAATTCAAACTGACTTTACATAAACAACTATATCTGTTATCGTATCAAACCTCTGCAAGTATTGATCATTTTAAAGAGTTCCTCTACCGATGGTAATTAATTGCAATACTATTTCCAGGGTTGCAACTTTTCTATTGCAGGGAAAAACACTATTGGGATAGTTTAACTAATTGCAGACTACAATTGCAATAGTATTGCAATGGTATTGCATTCTGAATTCTATTAAATTCAGTCTATGAATTGGACGTTCATGTCGTACATCTGGAGCAGTGTCCATTTAGGTTCCGTTCAGAGTTACTTCCCTTTGCTAGTGTCAGTGACAATGGGACTAATTCACGTACCACATGATACCCGGAAAATGGCGGTGAAATGACATTAGCACAGGATATCATCTTTTGACATCATTCCATCACCAATATAAATAGTCCCGCACACACCTTGTCAGGTATCACATGGTACATGAATTTAAAAGTCCCATTCATGATCAAACACACTGACATTGAGAACAATGTCAGTGTTTGTTTTTGATTGAATAGCATGGGGGAAAAAGTGACTTTTGATAAAACTGTTAGTCTGTTATCGTATCAAACCTCTGCAGTACTTCATTTTTAGTCCAGTTCAGTACAATTTTTAATTGACTTGCATTGTATTTCTAAAAATAGGATCTATTGCAATACTACTTTTCATTGGGGGGAAAAAATATTGGGATAGTTTAACAATGCAGACTGCAATTGCAAACAATTGTATGGTATTGCATTCTGAATTTATTAAATTCAATCTATGAATTGGACTTCATGTCAACATCTGGAGATTTTCTGGATTAGAGTTACTTTCCCTTTGCTAGTGTCAGTGACAATGGACTAATTCACGTACCACACATGATACCCGGAAATGGCGGTGTAATGATGTTAGCATAGGATATCATCTTTTGTGTATGATTTTTTGACGTCATTCCATCACAATAGAAACATAGAGTCCCGCACACACCTTGTCAGGTATCACATGGTACATGAATTTAAAAGTCCCATTCATGAATTCACACTGACATTGAGAACAATGTCAGTGTTTGTTTTTGATTGAATAGCATGGGGGAAAAAAGTGACTTTAGATAACAACTGTAAGTCTGTTATCTATCAAACCTCTGCGATGTATTTCATTTTCCAGTTCAGTCCAGTTTTCTTTGGTAATATCCAGGTCATGGTGAAAATTTTAGGATTACTATTGCAATACTATTTTATCACTATTGGGGGAAAACACTATTGGGGATAGTTAAAATATGCAGACTGCAATACAACAGTGACTTTAATGGTATTGCATTCTGAATTCTATTAAATTCAGTCTATGAATTGGACTTCATGTCGTACATCTGGAGCAGTATCCATTTAGAGTTACTTCCCTTTGCTAGTGTCAGTGACAATGGGACTAATTCACGTACCACATGATACCCGTATAATGGCGGTTGAAATGATGTTAGCATAGGATATCATCTTTTGAACATCATTCCATCAACAATATAAAACAATTCCCACACACCTTGTCAGGTATCACATGGTACATGAATTTAAAAGCCCCATTCATGATTAAACACACTGGCATTGAGAACAATGTCAGTGTTTGTTTTTGATTCAATAGCATGGGGGGAAAAGTGACTTTAATAACAACAAACTGTAAGTCTGTTATCGTATCAAACCTCTGCAGTACTATTTCATCCATTTATTGTTAGTTTCCTACACCTCGTTCAATGGTAGGATTACTATTGCAATACTATTTCTATTGGGGGAAAAAACACTATTGGGATAGTTTAAAATATGCAGACTGCAATTGCAACAGTATTGTAATGGTATTGCATTCTGAATTCTATTTAATTCAGTCTATGAATTGGACTTCATGTCGTACATCTGGAGCAGTATCCATTTAGAGTTACTTCCCTTTGCTAGTGTCAGTGACAATGGGACTAATTCACGTACCACATGATACCCGATAATGGCGGTGAAATGATGTTAGCATAGGATATCATCTTTTGACATCATTCCATCAACAATATAAACAAGAGTCCCGCACACACCTTGTCAGGTATCACATGGTACATGAATTTAAAAGCCCCATTCATGATTAAACACACTGACATTGAGAACAATGTCAGTGTTTGTTTTTGATTGAATAGCATGGGGGAAAAAGTGACTTTAGATAACAACTGTAAGTCTGTTATCGTATCAAACCTCTGCGAGTATTTCATTTTAGTCCAGTTCAGTTTTTCAGTCCAGTTTCCTACAATTTTAACTATTGCAATACTATTTCTATTGGGGGGGAAAACACTATTGGGATAGTTTAACTAATGCAGAACTGCTATAAATGCAATCATTGTAATGTATTGCATTCTGAATTCTATTAAATTCAGTCTATGAATTGGACTTCATGTCGTACATCTGGAGCAGTACCCATTTAGGTTACTTCCTATTGCGAGTTAAAATCCCTTTGCAGTAGTGTCAATACCCGTGAATAATTGCATGGGAATTTTACTAATTCAGACACGTACATGACATGATACTTCCGAAAATGGCGAACCATTGTGAATATGTGTTAGCAAATAGGATATCATCTTTTGACATCATTCCATCACCAATAAAAAACAAATAGAGTCCACACACACCTTGTCAGGTATCACATGGTACATGAATTTAAAATCCCATTCATGATTAAACACACTGACATTGAGAACAATGTCAGTGTTTGTTTTTGATTGAATAGCATGGGGGGAAAGTGACTTTAAGACATTCTATAAACCTCTGTTACATCTAAGTCCAACTTCATCTAGTATTCAAACCTCTGCAAGTAAGACTATTCCCTATTTTCACTATTGCAATACTATTGTTAACAGGTCAGGATTTATAATAAATTCAATCACCTATTGACAATACGACACTGGATACTAGTCTATTCAATATTGTGATGCGTAATAGTAAGAAAGTTCTCTCTATTGGAGAATAAATTGTTAACACTATTGGTTCAGATAGTTTAAAACTGCTATTGCGAGGGGAAATTACAATATTAGAACAGGGTTACTAATAATGCAGACTAATGCATGGCATATAGTAAATAGTATTGCATTCTGAATTCTATTAAATTCAGTCTATGTGAATTGGACTTCATGTCGTAACATCTGGAGCAGTATCCATTTAGAGTTACTTCCCTTTGCTAGTGTCAGTGACAATGGGACTTAATTCACGTACCACATGATACCCGAAATGGCGGTGAAATGATGTTAGCAGGATAGGATATCATCTTTTGACATCATTCCATCAACAATATAAAACAAGAGTCCCGCACACACTACACTTGTCAGGTATCACATGGTACATGAATTTAAAAGCCCCATTCATGATTAAACACACTGACATTGAGAACCAATGTCAGTGTTTGTTTTTGATTGAATAGCAATGGGGGAAAAAAGTGACTTTTAGATAACAACTGTAAGTCTGTTATCATATCGAAACCTCTGCGAGTATTTCATTTAAGTCCAGTTCCTACAATTTTAACTATTGCAATACTATTTCTATTGGGGAGGAAAACACTATTGGGATAGTTAAATATGCAGACTGCAATGCAACAGTATTGTAATGTATTGCATTCTGAATTTCTATTAAATTCAGTCTATGAATTGGACTTCATGTCGTACATCTGGAGCAACTAGTCCATTTAGAGTTACTTCCCTTTGCTAGTGTCACCCAGTGACAATGGGACTAATTCACGTACCACATGATACCCGAAATGGCGGTGAAATGATGTTAGCATAGGATATCATCTTTTGACATCATTCCATCAACAATATAAACAAGAGTCCCGCACACACACCTTGTCAGGTATCACATGGTACATGAATTTAAAAGCCCCATTCATGATTAAACACACTGACATTGAGAACAATGTCAGTGTTTGTTTTTTGATTGAATAGCATGGGGGAAAAAGTGACTTTAGATAACAACTGTAAGTCTGTTATCGTATCAAACCTCTGCAAGTATTTCATTTTAGTCCAGTTCCTACAATTTTAAAACTATTGCAATACTATTTCTATTTGGGGGAAAACACTATTGGGATAGTTAAAATATGCAGACTGCAAATGCAACAGTATTGTAATGGTATTGCATTCTGAATTCTATTAAATTCAGTCTATGAATTGGACTTCATGTCGTACATCTGGAGCAGTATCCATTTAGAGTTACTTCCCTTTGCTAGTGTCAGTGACAATGGGACTAATTCACGTACCACATGATACCCGGAAATGGCGGTGAAATGATGTTAGCATAGGATATCATCTTTTGACATCATTCCATCAACAATATAAACAAGAGTCCCGCACACACCTTGTCAGGTATCACATGGTACATGAATTTAAAAGCCCCATTCATGATTAAACACACTGACATTGAGAACAATGTCAGTGTTTGTTTTTGATTGAATAGCATGGGGGAAAAAGTGACTTTAGATAACAACTGTAAGTCTGTTATCGTATCAAACCTCTGCAAGTATTTCATTTTAGTCCAGTTCCTACAATTTTAACTATTGCAATACTATTTCTATTGGGGGAAAACACTATTGGGATAGTTAAAATATGCAGACTGCAATTGCAACAGTATTGTAATGGTATTGCATTCATTTCCCATATTTCAAATTCCCAGACTATGAATTGACGTCATGGTCAAGTACTTCTACCCCATTCAGTTCCATTTAGAGGTTTTCCCTTTGCTAATGTGTCATTGACAATGGGATTAATTCTTTTAGTCCCCACATTCAGCTACCCGGTATGAAATGTCATTAGCATCCATCATTAGTTTCAATTAATGAGACAATTTGGAATCCAATTATTGCCCGGGTGCAAGGATAATAAACCATTGCATTTTGAGGTAAAGACTATGTTATGGAATTATGTGTTGGCAACATAACCTAAAGGCACAACGAGTTTATTTTGGACTTCAATTGACCACATTTTTTTTGATGTTGCGAGAAATCACTGGGGACATCATTGGATGGTAATATTTTGAAATCCCCTTGTTAAACCATAAGGAGCCTACCATTGCACTTATGGTCCCCTGTACCTTTGCTTTCACATGACAGGGTTAATAAGTCCATTTATGTTGATTTAAATAGTTCAAATGCTTTCACCAGGTAAGTCAGAAACAACCATGTTAGAACTAATAATTATCAGGCCCTGTTGGTCAGCCTAACATAATTGTTGTATTTTCTGATGGAAACTAATAGTCCAAGTTACAATTGTAGCATTGATTCTATACCTACAGAATTTCCAGTTTACATTTCATGTCAGGGAAGAATTTATACTGGGAATACATAAATTCAATATTAATTTTGACAGCCTCACAGGCCAAACAGGGGCTAAGTCCCATACTGTCATTTGTTGAAACATTGGGAAGATCCAGCCCACCCTATAATCTCTACAATATTGCTACCATTGCATTATGGGTGCTATCGACGCTTACTTAGTATCCTGTGCAGGTCAACTGCAGTCAGGATATTTATTAAGGAAATTCATTATGACCCCTTTTGGCCCGACAATGGTATTGCCGCCGGGCGGAACAATGCCCCATTTATTTTGTACAATTTTCAGTTGACGTCCCATAAGGATGACTACCATCATATATTGTGTCATAGTCCCACACAGCGGTTTATGGTCCCTGTCAGTGACATTGATACATGACTTTGCGGTATCCCATTCATTGATTAATGCATGGACCAGGTTGCAGCTGGGATGTCAACATTTTTGTTTTTGAAGTTCCACAATAGCATAACAAGAATGGCTTTCAAGAAAAATGAACTGTTTCAGAAATGTTACCGTACACATGACTTTGTTTTTTTCATCTTGAAAAGGGTAATGCTTTGACGAATTTTTGCGCGGCACATCAATTCTAGGGGGGAAAAACATTCCCTATACTTTTCCGAAAAGGCAAATGTATTAACCTAATGTATAAAGGGAACTGCACTCGGATTTTTTTATGAATTATCCCTTTTTTGGTTTCCAATCGTTCAGAAGACGAATCGTTAACATGGGAAAACTAGCCATGGGGATATGTACAACCGACTTGAGAAAGACCCCCCCCATTAACTTCATAGTGCCCCCCGTATAACAATTGCCCAGACCGGAAACTCACCTGCCTAATTGCTTCAGCACTGATTTGCTGGTATTTCAGTTTTCATTGGGGCCAACAAACGCATGATGTCAATGGCATTTCTCAATTGGAATGGTAACTTGTCCCATTCTGAGGATTGAACCGGTTTGAATGAGATAATAATTTGTCATGGAAAACAAGTTGATGCATTTTAGGAGAAAATTAAGGTTACTTCCCACTAGTGTACCGTGGCAAATGCTGGAAATTCAATAACCTGAAATCTACTATATGTGTTGGGATTTATGGAGTTGCATTCAAATAATTAAGTATTGCACTTATGTATTTCAATGTTATATTCTCAGAAAACTTATAGACATCTTTACCGTAGTGATCCCAGGAATCCTGGGTTTTTTATGATGAACAAAATTTAGTACAGTTTGCGCAACAGCAGAGTCCCATTCATGATCAAGGCACACTGAACATTGTTGACACTTGTCAGTTGGGTATTGGTTACCATGACTAGTTAGGGATATCACGCTAAGTTCCCTAAAGTGGTTTTTTTATACCATCACAAGATAGATGTTAATTTCCATCAAACCACAGTGGCATTACAGGAATTAATCGTACAAATCTGAAACAATGCCCATCATTATACATAGTTCAGATTTGATATTTTCACCTACATTTTTTCATTTCAAGAATATGATTGTTATATTGGATGGTTAAAAAGATCTTTAAACATATAAAACCAGTGAGTATTACAAATATATTGAACACTGTAAGCTGAAATTCTTTGCGTTTACACCCTTATTGTGTCTGGTATTTTTTAGTCACTTAATTTATGTCAATGGTATATATTTGTAATTGGATAATCATTTCATAAGAAGGACTATCACATTCAATTTGTAGGATCATAGCAAATTACTTTGATAAAGTAAAACATTACTAAATCATTGCAATTACATAATTGCAATACTAAAGCAAGATGTTATGCATTCAGCAATTTCCTATTGAATTCAAATGAACGATTTGTTCATAATGTTAGTTGGCAAATGTTGGCCATTAGAAACTAGCTTTGTAGGCATGAAATAATTTATTCAAAAAACATTTTTCTAATGTATTTAGTAAACACTTTTGCAGTCTTAATTGTTTTGTATACATGTATATTGATTTGAATTCATTTATCATAGCAAAAGTTTAGACTTTAATTCACAACTTAAGTCTAGTTATACTTCTTTGTTAAATTAGTCCGAGTATAACTTGGAACATTTTCCGATTTTGATTTGACAACAATTTACAACTGATTGATACAAAATTTCCTATTGGGGGATAATATTCCTGATTGAATAGTTTTGTTTAAATTACGATTTTTAGATAATAGACTTATTAGTACAGTGCAACAGTAAAAGCTATGGTATTTTTTATTTTGAATTGAGTAAATATTCAGTCAAATTCTGCAATTGTGGACTTCATTTAATCGTGTACATATTAATCTGAATAGACTATGTTTTCTACTGAAGTGTACTTCTTTGGATAATGTCAAATGTGCTGGGATTTTCGTAAACCATTCCCAACACTTGTTTAAATGACAGTGGTCATTAAATGTTAGCACTAATTATGCAACATTTTGATTTCAACAGTTTGACAAGATATAATGTCTATCTTGTAGTTTCAAATAATAATAAGCAAATGCTTAAGTTTTCAATTGCACAATTCAACTGTGTAACACTAAGAAGCCCTGGAAGCATACAATTATTCTTAGGTATTCAACTAATGCCATTTTACAATGACAATTTTTTGTTTAAAATTATTTTAATGTCATTTGAAAGATTAAAAGTTGAATATTTTGACATACAATGTGTTATTTGTTAAGTTTTTATTGTAACTTTCCCAACCATATGTCAGTGACAAATCCCATTTACAGTGTGGTTCTGACTAAATGTATTTTTTGTAACCCACCAAATATATATGCAATGTTTTGGTATTCCATCACCAATTCACATAACACACTAGTTTTGGTTCCACATTTCTTAAATAGCTTTAAAATGTCCAATGACCTCTTCAAATACTGTCTTTTATTGTTTTTCAATATCAAATACTTAGTTTTCGGCATTTCTTGAATTTAAATTTAGCCCAATTCAGAATGCATAGGATTTTTATGGTGTTCTAAGCTTTTAAAGTTTAAATGATTAGAGATGACATTTGGAATGGAAGTTGCGGTCCATGTTTCGGTATTCTAATTATATGTTATCTTTATTTTAATTTGGATTTCCGAGACTGCAAATATTTTCTTGTAATTCGATCATTTTTAAAAGTTCAAAGTTTAACACATTTCATGATATTTAATATTATGTAAAATTGAATTACTATCTGTTTGGTTCGAACGACAGGGCATTTGATTTAGCCAATTGATGATTAAATTACACGCTCTATTTATATTTGAGACATTTAGATAAAATGTGTTCCGTCTTTCGATTGAAGCATCATAATCTTTTTCCCGGTATTTGGTAACACAAAATCATGTTTAATTAAACTGTTGATAAAAACCTCATGGTGCAAAGCAGTTTGGTTTTTCAATTTTTAGTTTTGCAAGTCGTATGATTTCACACGCTTATGATAATTCATTCAGCCATGGCAGGATGCTTTAACGATAGTTGTGACAGGGCACGTTCAATACCGCCTGGTCAAGGTTTTGGACAACATGATTTTGTTCAATGTTGATGTGCTCACTTGAGTTCTACTTAATCAGTTCACGTTTGAATTTGATCTTGATATACACGGTTGTTTCACACTAAGTTACATGTTTTTTTTCCTGTGAGTTTCCAGCAAATGTATCGGACTCGTTCGAGGAACTTGACAAACACTTTGTTATCATACTTTGTAAAACTGTTTACTGTGCTCTCAAAATGTCTAGTAGTATATTTAGTTTGTTTTTAATGAACATTCAATAAATTTAGAATAACAGTATTTTACTATATTGTAAAGCTACAATTGAAGGATGTCCAGTTTATTGATATTTCGAAACACCCAAAATGTACATTGTTGTATGTAAGATTACTAGTTAACAATAGACTTTAAGTATATTTAAGGACTTGTCTGTCCGCCAGGTTGGTCACGAAATTTGTTACTGTCGTGCTTAGGTCGTTTTGGTTAATTGCTTTTAGAGTGACCAACTGAAATACTGACATGTTGTTCACCCTGATATATCTTTTCATTCAGCGTACAACCATCTGTAGTAAAGAGTACCATTATAATGTAGGGGATCTAGGCTACTTGTTGTAGAGAAACAACACAGGTACTTAGATCACACAAATGTAACATTGCGACGTCATCACTAATGTGCAAAATGAAAATGGTACATTGTAAATCATTGTTCTATTGGATCATACTCACGGAAGCATGCTCAAAGAGGCACAGGTAGTAAACATGTAACTTATTACATTTTCCATTTGCATCACATACATGACTATATGTGTTCAAACCTGTTTTGATACATGTAGATGTTCATCGAAAGAGACTACGTTAATCAATTTATCATGAATTGATGTTGATACTGGTTGAAATCACACGGGTTTATATTTACACTGTCTTTGGGTTAACTATTATTTTCATAGCTCAAAAATTTACCTCTTAATAGTTGTTCTATGGCATTTATAAGGACTAAAATTGAATTATATCGTTTTGGTTCCGACGGGCATTTCGAAACAGCCCACTACTGAAGTGGCGGAAATTCCCGCCAATTTTATCAATGAACATACCAATAAAATGAGTTCCGTCTGATGAAGCATATATCTGAGGTTTTCCTCGGTATGGAACTATAAATCATTTTATTTATCTGTTGTTAAAAACACCATGGTGCAAAGCAGTTTGGTTTTAATATTTTGCTTCGTATGATTTCACACGCTTACACAATTCATAACGTGGCAGGATATTTTAACGTAGTTTGTGGCGCGGCGTTCCGATTCAAACCGCCTGTGTCAAGGAGGTGTGACAAACAGAGAGTTTCTTCAATTTCGTGATCACTTGAGTTCTACTTAATCAGTTCACGTTTGAAATTTTTTCTTGAATACACGGATGTTTACATAGTTCCATGTCATTCTACTTTCCGGATTTTAGAGATTTTCAAATGTATCGGACGTCGTTTCGAGGAACATGTACAAACACAGGGTAGGCCCACTACTGTAAAACGTTTACTGTACCGCTCTCAAAATGTTAGCTATATTTATATTGTTGTTTTAAACACTTAAATATATATTAGAGGTATCTATTACAAGTATTGTAAAGCTACAATTGAAGGATTCCGTTTCATTGATATTTCGAAACACCCAAACGTACATTGTGTATGTAAGTCCTACTCTCGCCGATTTCACAGTAGATTCTAGATAACGTACAGGACTTGTCTGTCCGCCGAGGTGAACAAAAATGCATTGTCGTGCTAGGTCGTTTTGGTTACACTTATCCAACTCAAATACTGACGTTGTTCTGACATATCTTATCCATTCGCGTACAACCAAAGATGTTAAAAATACGAATATAATGTAGATCTAGGCTACATGTTGTAGAGAACAACACAGACTCACAGACACACAACATGTAAACATTGCGACGTCATTCGGAATGTGCAAAACTGTACATTGTACAACATTGTTTATTTATCATACGCACGGAAGCATTGCTCAAGAGGTACGGTGAGTAACATAAACAATGTAAAACTTTTCTACATTTGTATTTACACACGTACATGTATATGTGTTCAAACCTATTTTGATACATGTACATGTTCATCGAACGTACTTTCGGTTACTGAAAACACCAAAAGTTTCTGATTTGGACCATCATAAATTCATCCGCGCGGCTCCAAATTGCGCGTGACATACTCAATTTATCGATAAATAAAGTTGAGTAGCCTTTGGTTGAAATCAACAGGGTTTATACTATCAATTCACCACTGACTGTAAATATTATAGAATAAAATAAATCTCCTTTGCGTCTATGTTTGCGTCAAGGTTTTTCAGTAAACAGAGTTTATTAGAGCAACAATACCGACAAAGACGATTGGACACCTTTTTAATTCAGGTATATTTACATAGTTTTGATTGAAGGTTATCTAGGAAAACAGGAATATACCAAACATCCCGTAAAACGTTTATATTTTAATAAAAGTAAATTAAATAACACTTCAAAGAAGAAAATATAAAGAAAAATATGTTTGAACTTCTACTTCAAGTAAGTTTGCATTGAAAAAGTCGACCTTATAAAATATTAACAGTTTCATCCATGAGACAAAATAAAGTACACAATTATATGAGACAATACATTGAACTACACCACATCATTATTTCTCGTTCAGGACAAGAATTATCTTTGTTTCGTATTCAATTTACACGTACAGAAAAAAACTGTGCATTTGAAGTGATACATTTTGTTCATCCTTGGTAATTGCAAAACTAATATATATTGTCTAAATACATTAATAATTAATTTTCTCATTGTTACTGGCTTTCTGATCGGTCTATTCATTTTTTTCATTCCGCGATGAAAAAAAATCCGAGAATGGCGCGGAAATCCCGACGTTATCATGACGTCACAATAGAAACATTGACGTTGCGTATTGATTTGGAAAAAATAATCCCTTGGAAAAAATCAATGGAATCGTACGTGTAAATGTATTTCATTTTATAATGTAGCCTGGGAAATTAATTATAAGTATTGAAGTCACTATTTTTTAATTTCATCGGGGTATGAAAGAAAACCCCGATGAAATAAAACAAATAGTGACTTCAATGCTTAAATATTATAATAATGTAGTTGCAGCGACAAACATACCGTCCGCTCTTACGGTAATAGACAAAGATGGTAGATTGGCATTACGTCATGACCAACCAACTGATTAAAGTCTTTAAATGATTAATAAGCTGGTCTCAGAGCTAACAAACACCTACGCGATTCTTCTATTTCTAATTTCTTTGTCCTGACCAACTGGTTGAAAGAGACGCGGGTGCTTGCATTACATTATACGCACCGTGTTAAAAAAACAAAATACTGACACTGACCAGTTCATTATATTCACTGGATACTGATGGAGATTATGGAATCTATGTCGTCTGTATCAATCATGTGGGTGACGTCGTTGTTCGGACGATTCTTTTTAAACAGATACTTTACTAATTTTTCATGTTTTCTTCCGCATTCTTTTTTCGTTAAGCCGTTTACTAAATGGATAGTGGCATTTCTGTTCATTCGACGCATTGTTTTTACCGGAAGTTCATATCTCATTTTCGACCAGAATTAATCTATCGTCAGGACACATAACACGTTTGTCTCTCAACCGTGATTTCCTCGGTTCATCTCTAGTTGTATACGCATCTGTTTATTCCATAGAATATATATAACCCGCCCATGTACATTTCCACTCGAGTTGTGTTCAAACTCCGCCTGATCGGCCTCATCGAACATTGCACCAGTCGTCATTCAGAAATTTCAGGTGACAGAATTAATAATATTCTCCGACTTTTCATCATATTTTTCAAATATCTCGTCACTCTTAAATTCACCAGCGTCGTAATCCCCGCTCATTATTAACAAAACACGGTGTATTTTCTCTTGGACTTTTCTTCAAGCTTCTTGAGTAACAACCCTCTTCATCCATTGTCTCACTTGAACACTTTCACCTTTATCACCCCTGATAGTACGAAATGTAGGCGTCATAACTCCTTTGTCGGTTCCTGGTCTACTTTGTATTTGTCTCGCGGATGGATATTGAAACAATTTATACAGCAGTACTTTGGTTTCGTAAGGACATCGTTTGGCGGTGATGACGACAACAGAGACGAAACCCTATGATCAACTCTATAGTCACACTTAGGATAATGATGAGCTTGTCGTTGCTTACAGAAGAGCTCATCCTCTGTTACCGCGGAGATGAGTTTGCTTTCACCATCATTATACCACGTGATGCCGAATCCTTCGCATCGGGTGATAGATTTATCCAGTCTTGCCATCCAAGTCATGTAACAACCAACACACAACAAAGGATTCCCTGATAGGCCAACGTTGGAGAAAGCAAGGAGTTGCAACTCTTGGGAATGTAGTTGATCTGGTTATTGTCTAGGTTCAGAAATTTTGAATTATTCAATACTCATGATAATACCTGAATCGATCGACTTTAATTTATTGTTGCTTATTGTCAAGTTTCTTATGTAATGAGAATAAGTCGTCTTTGTAAGGTGTTTACGATGTTGTTGTTATCCAAGTGTAAACGAAATATTCCCATATTTTGCATGAGGAAGCGTGAGCGGAAGTGACGTCAAACCTTGATTTCGACAGTCCACGAACAGTTCCCATGAATTTGGTCTCTCTTGGCAAAATACAACGCGACGGACAGTCTGTTGTTATATTGCAGACGAATTCGTCGAGTTCCATGTCATGAAAAAAGTCTATACCTTTGAGGTGGGGTGGTCCTGCACATCTCACACGATTTTCCTCAAACATTCATATAAAACATTAACGACTGGTGTAAAGCCTTGACGAAAACATGCAATTGACAGTCACAGGAAGATGGGATTTTGTGATATATTCATTTTGTAAGTGAGAAAACTGGGGTAAGGTAATCCCCATTGAATCTGGGATAGTAAACATCTTACTATAGAGGCATTTAAAACCGGTGATCGAATTGTTCTGCAACTGTATCTCAAACTTCATACTGTTCAACCAGATCATACGTCCAGTTCATATTGTTAGTGAATGAAGAAATTGAATTTGTTTTGAAAGTTCCAAATAACGTCCTCACTATCACTCTGGTCAGTCTGTGGTATGTATGGCCAGGTTCCAGAGAAGGCAGACGATTAAAAGACAAGTCCACATTTAAGATTGATGACAAGTCTTGTGAAACAACATTGAATCCAATATCGCTTATGTTATTATGGGAAAAGTTAACCGCCACTAAATTGGTGAGAGGCACACCTGATAACTGGAAGAAAATATCGTTTTCTAGGGCCTCCAAGGCATTATCACTGACGTCAAAATGTGTCAGACTTCGCATATTCTTTAGGAGTCCAGTAGGTAAAGTCTCTATCAAATTGTGTGCGATAGTGATAGAAGTAAGAGCCCAGAAGCCATCGAAAACATCACTGGAGAGAGACTGTATACCATTGTGAGGACAGGATCAATGAAGTGGCTTTGGATGGACAAGTCATTCAGGTCTGCTTTGGTAAGATGAGATTTCGGATTGAAAGCGTTCGATAAATCTACTGTCCGTTTGTCACGTTGTCGTAAACGGACAGGAGGCATGTAATGGAGAGAATGTAAGGACATTCACAAACACAAGCGCCACTCCGAGGAGGATGTATGCACCAGCCATAATCTATTCAGGGATCCGTCGATACCTTTATATTCCCCACATTATATGGGATATTTGAGCTACAAAAACAAAGTTATTGTTTACTGAAGTTAATAGTAATTAGATTTTGACTTATTTTTGTTGATAATTTGCATTTTTTCTTTCTACATGTTTTTCTTTCTAAACATTCATTATTGTCGGTCGTGGATTAAAGAGAAAAAATCCTTATCAAATTTCGATGCAACTGGCAAACAGCTACAATTAGAAATCGCACATTGTAAACGTTCTGAATTGACACAATCCCTTTTTATCGGAAAGCTAAATGCTAAAAAACTTGAATTAACCACAATTAAAAATATAACAAATACACAGAACAACATACATCTATACCCGGAATGTAAATGTACATTTACAGGAAGACCACGTGTTTGGCGTCTTAGCGACTTCATTTTGTTTTTTTATTTAATTCCATTGTGACAGAGGAGTAGCCAATGATTGTAAAGTTTACAGTGTAATACGATTGTTTTGTACGTGAATAAACTTTTTATTGATCAAATTCTGTAATGCATACCATTGACATGTATATATCAGCTGAGAACATGAACACCGTATAGAAAGTGAAAACTTATTATACCACTTAGGGTTCACATTTTAAGTTTAGAAAATAAAATTTATCACATGATTCGCCGGATATCCAGTGATTTCGCCCATGTAATATTTTTTGCATATGTCACTAGTGTAATATGAACTGGGCGATTTTGATTGGCTGGAAATTCATTGTCACGTGAGACAGAAACAATATAATGACGTTAGTAAAAATGACGTGACGTCAGGATTGCGAGGACGGCGGAACAAAATGGCGGCCTTTGCTGGATTTTCGGAATACATTTTGACGTGAAATTCTTTGTTATGTAGGTATTTTGAGTTATGTGATAAAAAGTATATTAAATTTGTGTTCATTTCATATGAGATTTTATTAAACTTGTCTCGAAGTTTAAATTTTTTCTCGCCAAGACTCGCAAAAATATAAAAACTTCTTATGACTCGCTTCATAAAATCTCATATGAAATGAACAACTCATGTGAGATCCTATTTATTCGAGATTAGCAGTTTACACGTTTACGAAATAAGTGTCTGATTCGTGATCATATTCAGAGTTTTAAAACTACGCTTCGGGATAGACCTAATTTATTACCGCATTGCGTTCATACTTATGAAGGTTTGACTGCAATAGCGCACTTGGTAAATACAATCAGTTAATATTTTAAATTACTATACCTCAAGTGAGAATCCTGCATTTGATTGGTCGAGAGATATTTGGTATTTTACACTTTCACTCGGCAGTTAGCATTATAACAATAGGAGACAATAGACACGTCGTAGCAACCCTCTAGCAACGGGTGATAGTGTATTTTTGACAGTGCAAAATATTAACCGCCCGAAAAAGATGCACAATCATTTCGTTTTTCGACCCATATCTTTGTTTTTTTGAAGCGACGCTTCAAAGTTTATCTGGAGCTATTTAGTTAATAGTTTTGCCGAATCAGCCTGGCCTTTTTTTTTTCAAATTAAGTACGGAGCTTTCTGTTTACTCATTTTTCGCTTACCGTCTAAGCGCTATGTGTTGGTTCTAATAATCCCCTCAGAGAATAGGTGAACGGAAGACATGCGATTACAAGCGTCTTCTTGACTTTGCTAATGTTGTAAATAGACGACGGGACGAAACCAAAATTCACTGAGTTGTACAAAAACATTAGGCCTAAGATTTTATCAAACGGAGAAGACAAGACAACAAGAATATTTCACTGAATGCTTATTGTGAGTATTCCTTTTCACAATGCAATAGTAATAAGCGCTATTGAGTAGAAGCTGATATGCTATTTTACTGCCGACAGTGAGTTTTTGACTTTTGCTAAAATAAGTTCAAATGTTTTCAAAAGATTGCAAAAAATGTAGTTTTGTTTATAGACTTTTGGGTATATTGAAATAAATATACTACCTGCATTAGAGGGTGACAGTGCCTAGTGTCACCCCTCGGGATATCACTTTCACCCGAGGCGAAGAATAATTAAGAAGTGTAGTTATATATAATTTATGAATAATATTTACTTACCGTTCTGTATGTCTGATGTTGCGGTATGCTTTATGTGCACTCAGTCGTCGCTTTATTTATACTGAGAATTGTAATCGGAATACAAGGAAGGAATGCTATCAAAAGAAATTATAGTTCAGATGTACCCTATAGGAACCAGACCGACGTGTTTAGACATTAATCCCAGCCACACAAACAATAGCAAGTTTACATGTTCAAATCGGCTTGATATCGAACTCACTGGCTTAAAATACCAACCAATCATTTTAGCTTTGCTACAAGGGGAAACCCCATTTATATGACCAACTTCAATACTTGTTTTTTCATTTGATGATATTCTACTAAATATAGCTGAAAAAGGCTTATACGTCTGACATAACGTCAAGGTATATTGTCTAACCTCAGTGTATTACGTGACTGGAGAAGTGACGTCACTAATCCTTTTCTATCAAGCTGATGACCTGGCTGGCTGCCGTTTCATTGTTGGAAGGTAAATGTATGTTTTAGTGTTATAATAGTAGGTCGGTTTCGGACTGATGCTTGATGTTGTAGATTTTGGAATATAGGTAAATATGTGAGCGGGACTGATAACATAGGGAATGCAATACTTCATAACGTTTCATGTTGGATATTAAACCATGGTTTGTGTGCACATGTTGGATATTTCATTTATGGTGTTTTTTCATATAGGAGCCTAACAGATCACGTTTTAAAAAGGGGCTGTTGAAAATATACCCAGAGTGAGGACACGAAGCTGGAGAGAATGGAGAGGATCCCAAAGGACAAGGTATAGAAGATGCTGGGAGTTATTCAGGTCGAGTGCGACTCGGCAGGATCCAAGCGAGCAGTTGATCCTGTGGAATTTGGACAGATTAGTTAAGGTGGCAATGAAGTATAATTATGAAGAGACAGACATTTATGAAGAGCTTGCAAGGCAGGCTAATCGGTATCAGAGGAAGCTAGATATTGCCTCCTTGTGTTTGACTGTTTTAGGAGGGCAGTCTACTGATGTTGTTGCAAAAGCAATTGGTAAATGTTTGAGAGAAAGGAAAAGTGAGGATGGGGAGACTAAGATGAGTAAGAGTGATAGTAATGTGGGAGCTGGATTAGAGATCTCAAAAAACTCTGTTATGTCTCCACTGAGCAATTTATATCCATCTGTGTTTCCTCTAGGTGCTATGAATTTGGGTTATCCCCCTTTTCAAGGTCAAGCAATGGTGCCACAGTTTCAGAGTGCATACCAGAGTATGATGCAGCCCCATATGGGCCAGTTTTAATTTTAGGTCGAGGGGAGCATATAAACCTTTTTGTAGGGGATACCAAAGGAGACAGAGGTGCACCTGTTGGTTTTGTGAGTCTGTAGATCACCTTGTGAAGTATTGCCTAAGGATGAAGGCTGCAAAAAGCAAAAATAGAGATAGTTAAAAGGATATCGGACATTTGTGACATCTGAGGGTGTCATACTAAATATTTTTATGTATGTTGGTTGTTTGATAAAGTTTTTAATATATAAAGTTTTTTCTGATTATGCATGGATAACCAGTGATGGTTGGTACTTGTTGGTTGCTTGTTGTTGATATTAAGGGTTTTTTGGGAAAAATGGTGAATTATAATGACGGTATAGATTTATTGTACTTGTTTTGTATGATAATAGTATATGTATGTAGAATTCTTAAACCCAGAGCCCGGGAACTCTGAAGCCCCTAGTGCACATTGTTCACGTGGGTTGTGGGTGAGGTAATTCTACTCTTCTTTGCATCTCAAGTTGGGTCATTTGTAAGACGAGTTTGGTTGTTATGGAAGGTTCATTTATCCGTTACAGGGACTTGGCACTGGGAGAGATCATGTTTCATTAACACATGTCCCTGAATAGGAGCAATGAGTGAATTTTAATCCATATGCGGTCAATGTTCGTGATGGTCCAACATGGGTTACTTTGAAGGGTAGGAGTCTCTCGCCTTCAACTTTACATCCATCTGCTGAAGATGTTATTAATTGTGGCATGGAGTTCGATATAGATGGACTTCCTTTACGAGATCCAGATAATTTTGTTGCTGGCCAGCTACATGATAATAAAGAGAACTGGAAGACAATATTTAGCAAGTCTTCAGGAAATGATATGGTTGATTATGTGAGGTCGTGGATAGCAGAAGGGGTAGATGTGATTAGTTTTTCCCGCCATTTTAGGGGTAATTTTTGGGAAGACCCTATGACTCTGCTTTACCACCAAGGCAGTTTTTACCTAATGCACCAATTTGTAAGAATCATATTGACTTTATTTGCAGGACATTGTCGGAGAAGATAGCATCAGGGGCTATCCGAGTATTGGGTAAAATTGGTGAATGTGAGTTACCAAGAGTGGTGATGCCTTTGACAATTGAGCCTTCTAAACCAAGGTTATGTCATGACTGTCGGTATATAAACCTCTGGACAAAGGATGCTCCTTTTAAGTTAGAGACTTTGAGAGATGTTCATCGTTTGGTTGAGCAGGGTGCTTATATGGTTACATGTGACGAGAAATCAGGTTATGATCATGTTTCGGTCAAATCACAGACTTTCTTTGGCTTACACTTTGGGGGATATGTGATGGTGTATACTGTTATCCCATTTGGGTGGAAGGCATCTCCTTACATATACCAAACTACGGGGATGGTTGTTACGTCTTACTTGAGGAGTATATCTGTGGTAACAACCCAATATATAGATGATAGAATGATTGTGGCTGGTAAGGGTGTTGGAGGTCTTCAGGTTGTATATGAGGCTGAGAAGGTAGCGTATGTTTTAGTTGAGGTTCTAACACGTTTAGGGTACACTTTGGCATTGGAAAAGTGTTCTTTGGTTCCGTCAACTTGTATTCGCTTCCTGGGTTATCTCATTGACTCTGTTAAAAAGGCTAACATACTCCCCAAGGATAAGAAAGAGAAGTTTGTGGTGCTGGGGGAATTAATCCTGAGTTATGGGGCAGTGGATGTAAAAACACTGCAGAGATTTGCAGGGAAGTGCATTTCTATGGGTTTAGTGGTTCCTGGTTCAAAACATTTTTGTTGGTAGGTTAATAGTGCTATAGCCACTGGCATAAAGAATTCTAGGAAAGTGTCGATAGATGGAGACGTAGGAGAGGAAGTCTGCTACTGGCGTTTCTAAGACAATTGGAATGGCTGTGCTAAATGGAGGCCAGAGAGTCACAAGCAGGAAAGCATGTCGACTGATGCTTCTCTTTTTAGGTACGGGACAGTTGTGTCCCTTGACGGAGAGAGTTGTGTCGTTGGCGATTATTTTGACAATGACGATACTTGCCCTATCAATTTGAAGGAGGCTAGTGCTGTATTGAAAGCCCTAGAGTCTTTTGCTGGGTCTCTAAGTGATTCGAGAGTTGATTTACTGACAGACATTATGGCTGTTTTTTCGGTATGGGAAAATCAAGGGGGTTGAGATGGACGACTGAATAGGATTACAAAACAGATTTTATAGTTTGTAGTTGAACGCAAAATAGATTTGCATATGCAGTACATTCTGTCGTGCTGCAATGCGGCAGATAAACCATCAAGGAAGTTGGATTTCCGCGAGTGTACACTAGGGAATGAGTCCTGGGAGTTGGTTGAGCAGGCCTATGGCCTGCATACTATAGACTTGATGACACTTTACTCAAATGTCAGGAATTCACCAGGTGGTGAATCCTTGAGACATTACACGCCTTTTCCCACACCCGGGTCTGCAGGTGTGAATGTTTACGCACAGAATCTTAGGAGCGGTGAGAATAAGTATGTCTTTCCTCCTTTTAGTATGATAGCATCTTTGTTATCGCTATTTAGGGAGCAAAGTGTTGATAACGGTACTTGTGTCCTTCCGGTTATCAGCCTGTTCCAGTGTGGTGGCCACTTCTACAGACTGCTGTGATGTCTAGTATCTGTGTTGGCAAGCAATTTCAGAACGGGGTGATTAAAGTTCCTACTAGGCATGGTTTCGTAGATGATAGTAAAGGTTTAAAGTGTCAGCTGGTTGCCTACAGGTTATCATTTTCATGAGGTATATGTTTATTTGCAGGATACCATAGCGGTTGACTTGATGGATATTGACAGAAGAATCTTGCAGTTAGAGAAGAGAAGAGCTTTTTCGCCTTATACGAAGAAGAAAACAAGTGTGAGAGATTCTTTGATATTGTTTTTGGATTCTTTGCCACTGAAACCAGGGCTGTCGGAATGCTGTCCTAATGATGTTTGTAGATTTTAAGTATGGAAAGAAAAGGCGTGGAAGAATAAAGTTCATGGGGTACAGTGCAAGTTCTTGGGTACCAAAGGAAAACGTCTTGTGATTGCCCTGTCCGGTTGGCTTCTGGTTCAGTTAGTGTGATGGTACAACATCTAGTGGATATCTTTTGTGATATTGGTGCTGGAAGGGTGTGGGATGTGTCAACTCTTAGTGGAAATCCAGCAGCCTCCCCTACGGTCAGAAATTATTTAAAGATGGTTCAGGAAGAACAAGCCCGGGCCCATGTTGTGGCTAAACAGGCAGCTCCAATATTTTTTGTCTATGGTGAGAGCGATTTCTATGTATATAGAGCGGGAACTGGCACGGAGAGATTTGTCGTTGAGTGAAAGGTTCATGTTTTTGAGAGACCAGGCTTGGTTTAATTTACAGTTTTTTGGTGGAGATAGAGCTGGTGATTTGGCAGGTTTAGTGGCTCAGGATATTAGATCTCTGAATGATGGAACAGGACTGGTACTAAACCATACTACTGGAAGACTCTACGTGGGGCCAAAGGCAAGGCCAATATGTTTGTTATCAAGAAATGTGAAGAAAGCCTTTTGTGTCCAGTTAAAGGTTTGCGTGATTACGTGGAAGGAGTAGGAAAGCTAAGAGTTATGCTTTCGCCAGGTGTTCTATTTAGAGTTGTTACAGATGGTGGCCGTGTTCTTGATCAAGCTGTGTCATACTTTGTGATTTATGAGAGGCTGAGAACTTATTTAACGACAATGTGATAAATAGAACCCTTTACTCGTGACTACGCAAAATGCAATTATTTAAACTCGTTAATGTCACTCGACTGCAATCTGTGATATAACAAATCATTTAACTCGTTTAAAATTAAATGCATATCATATAGCCACTCGTATAAGATCTTTATAAGTTTACTCTTGTACATGAGTTGTTTTGTTTTGTTTGTTTGTTTGTTTTTTTGTTTTTTTTTTGGCAAAATTTTACTTAGTATTAATAATAAAAATCTACTCTCGTAGCTTATAATAAACATGAGATCCATGAGCCTTTACGGTCAACTGATTACACTGAGCATATTGGTCTTTGTAATTCAAGACCTTTCAAATATAGCAATATTAAACACTTAAAATTAGAACTGAAGTCATATAAACAATAAATGAATTCATTCCAAAATATTTCCAATGGGTATATTTAGCATTAAATAGTTCAGTATTTTCATAATTTCTTAACCAACTGTAAATTTCTTAATGCATGTTGTTATGAATGCTATCATTTTAACTTATTATTTGTATGTTGTTTTATTTACTGTTTCTACACATTAGTCAGTGAAGTAAAAGCTCCAATATGAAAAGAACATAGTATACATTCGGAAAAAAATTACAGACCTTAATTTCTAATTGCGAATCACACAATTATTGCCTTCTACTATATTTGATTATTTACTTAAAGTAATAATCATATTGGAGTCATCTCCCTTCGTATTGATTTAAATGACTTTGTTTTGGGTGTCACTGTTATTAAATGCTTGTGGCTTGTACTACTGTGTTGTGTCGAAGGTAAGAAACCCGATGTCTAATCTTTTTAACATAGTCTTTATTAAAAAAAAAAAAAACCTGTTTTAAGCTTAATACTGGAGAAGTTAGAAAAGGGGATACAGTGGCTATCTTTGATTTCAGGACAACTTAAATGTTCAACACTTATGAATATAAGCGACCATTCAGTGTTTCACTTACCCCTGTCTGTCTCAATTATAGCGTTCGGTCGAGCGTTCGCCACTGTAAGGGGAGGCTCTGAATTCTGTCCCCTGGCAGAGACACGCCATAGTCTATAAATGTGGTAGTTTATGTTTCTGTTCCTACTTGGCGCTCAGCTTATAATGAGTAGGACGACTGGTTTGTCCGTTGTCAGTATAATGCGACCAGACTGGATAGGAGGGATGTACGTGTTTCTTGTCTTTTATGGTCTGCTACACTGGAAAAGAACAAAAGAGTTCCTCTATTGTAAGGAGACACAACACAAATATACTACAGGCCTCCTATACCATTAAGAAATACACATATCGCAACACTTTTCTTACATGGAATGCACTCTTCAGATGACCCTGGCTCTTGATAAGACGTTAAATCTAATAGAACAAACAAAATATGGATATGCTGTTCTCTTTCACTGACTCTATAAAGATTACCAAGAGAATTGTGTAACTGAGAAGTGCCAGTGTAGTAGCTGGTGTAGATGGACAGTCAAATGACACTATAAGGTCATAAGGTGGTTGCCCAGCCCCTCGTCTCCGTTAAGTAATTGTTTTCTTTATTTGCTGTCAATGGCCTCGTTCATTCGTCTTTTAATATGGACATCCCCTGCTGTTATCACTTTGATTTTGTTATGGTTAATGCTATGACCCGTGTGGTTACAATGTTCGTTGGTGACCTAGATGGATATGGTAAGTGTTCTGTTAATCTAATGTCCCAAGGACCTACCAGTTTCCCCATAAAGTGTCACTTCTCATATTTGATGTAGATGACCAGACTGCATTTTATTTAAAAGACTAATCTATATCAAATCTGACTGGTTATATAAAACCCGTTAAGGTAACCAGTTCAACAGTTTAAACATATCACAGGATGGTTATTAAAATACACACTTTAATATAATCCTAGCTGCTCTTTTTAGAAGTTTGTCAACTTTGGCAGTAATTATTTTGCGAACAGTCTATCACTGTTTGTTTGTCTTCTTTGTTCTCAATCCTTAAAGATGAACGAAGCCACCATAACAACGATACATGTTTCTAGTTTGATCTTAACTCTGTTTGTGTTGACAGAATAGTATCCTTACATCAGGCCCCCCACGTCGTTAACAAATAAAAACTTCCGTAAGTAATATGATATTACATGGCAATCATAAGATTTCATCGCATGACTCAAGGACACTAATTATCAAGAGCCAAACAAAAAGATGTTATCATTTGAATTTTGACATTTTGAAAAACGGTAAAACCTGTGTCAGGCATAAATCACTCGTGTAACAAGAAAGCAATATATTTCATGCATATGTCACTTACTTTTATTTATTATCTGTCTAATTTCATTTCCACTTTTTTCAGTCACTTCTTTGGCAGAGAGTGAGTTTATGGCCATTGTTAGAGCTGCGCCACAGACATACTATATATGATACTTTCTTCACAGTAGTTATGCAATGAAATTGACATAGATATTATAATTGTGACTACTTCCCTAAAGTATTGTAATTAAGTACCAAACATGCAGGTACATTTAATTGTGAACAATGCCAATATTATGTTGAACATGGCGTGTCAAACGTTGTTAAATTATGCAGTAATACTCTGTTATATATTTTACAATTTGTTAATCGTAATCCGTTTCAATTTTGTTTTATATTGTATCGTTAATGTAATTATATATATTTCCCTGTTTTTATAACTTATATATGTATAATATTGTACCTTCCTATATCCATTATGCATTTTCGTCATTCATATTACATTTTCATGTATATATTCATATGTTATCATCGTCCTTCACGTTGTATCATCGTTATTTATGATGTATTATTGTTATTCATAGTGTATGCTTTATTATATATATTATAGAATAAAATAAATCTCCTTTGCGTCTATGTTTGCGTCAAGGTTTTTCAGTAAACAGAGTTTATTAGACACAATACCGACAAAGACGATGGAGTTTAATTCAGGTATATTTACATAGTTTTGATTGAAGGTATCTAGGAAAACAGGAATACCAAACATCCGTAAAACGTTTAATATTTTAATAAAAGTAATTTAATAACACTTCAAAGAAGAAAATATAAAGAAAAATATGTTTGAACTTCTACTTCAAGTAGTTGCATTAAATATTAAAGCTAAATCGATCTATAAATACAGTATATTCATTACGACGTGTAAAGTCGACCTTATAAAATATTAACAGTTTCATCCATGAGACAAAATAAAGTACACAATTATATGAGACGACACATGGATACAGCACATCATTATTTCTCGTTCAGAACAAGAATTATCTTTGTTTCGTATTCAATTTACACGTACAGAACTGTGCGTTTGAAGTGATACATTTTGTGCATCCTTGGTAATTGCAAATAATATATATTGTCTAAATACATTAATAATTAATTTTCTCTTTGTTACTGGCTTTCTGATCGGTCTATTCATTTTTTTCATTCCGCGATGAAAAAAAAAATCCGAGAATGGCGCGGAAATCCCGACGTAATCATGACGTCACAATAGAAACATTGACGTTGCGTATTGATTTGGAAAAAATAATCCCTTGGAAAAAATTCAATGGAATCGTACGTGTAAATGTATTTCATTTTATAAAGTAGCCTGGGAAATTAATTATAAGTATTGAAGTCACTATTTTTTAATTTCATCGGGGTATGAAAGAAATTTTGTTTGCAAACTTTTGTGAGGTGACTTCAATGCTTAAATATTATAATAATGTAGTTGCAGCGACAAACATACCGTCCGCTCTTACGGTAATAGACAAAGATGGTAGATTGGCATTACGTCATGACCAACCAACTGATTAAAGTCTTTAAATGATTATAAGCTGGTCTCAGAGCTAACACCTACGCGATTCTTTCTATTTCTAATTTTTTGTCCTGACCAACTGGTTGAAAGAGACGCGGGTGCTTGCATTACATTATACGCACCGTGTTAAAAAAAAACAAAATACTGACACTGACCAGTTCATTATATCACTTGATACTGATGGAGATTATGGAATCTATGTCGTCTGTATCAATCATGTGGGTGACGTCGTTGTTCGGACGATTCTTTTTAACAGATACTTTATAATTTTTCATGTTTTCTTCCGCATCTTTTTTCGTTAAGCCGTTACTAAATGGCATAGTGGCATTTCTGTTCATTCGACGCATTGTTTTTACCGGAAGTTCATATCTCATTTTCGACCAGAAACATCTATCGTCAGGACACATAACACGTTTGTCTCTCAACCGTGATTTCCACGGTTCATTCTCTAGTTGTATACGCATCTGTTTATTCCATAGAATATATATAACCCGCCCATGTACATTTCCACTCGAGTTGTGTTCAAACTCCGCCTGATCGGCCTCGAACATGCACCAGTCGTCATTCAGAAATTCAGGTGACAGAATTAATAATATTCTCCGACTTTTCATCATATTTTTCAATATCTCGTCACTCTTAAATTCACCAGCGTCGTAATCCCGCTCATAACAAAACACGGTGTATTTTCTCTTGGACTTTTCTTCAAGCTTCTTGAGTAACACCCTCTTCATCCATTGTCTCACTTGAACACTTTCACCTTTATCACCCTGATAGTACGAAATGTAGGCGTCATACTCCTTTGTCGGTTCCTGGTCTACTTTGTATTTGTCTCGCGGATGGATATTGAACAATTTATACAGCAGTACTTTGGTTTCGTAAGGACATCGTTTGGCGGTGATGACGACAACAGAGACGAACCCTATGATCACTCCTATAGTCACACTTAGGATAATGATGAGCTTGTCGTAGCTACAGAAAAGCTCATCCTCTGTTACCGCGGAGATGAGTTTGCTTTCACCATCATTATCACACGTGATGCCCGAATCCTTCGCATCGGGTGATAGATTTATCCAGTCTGCCATCCAAGTCATGTTACAACCACACAACAAAGGATTCCCTGATAGGCCAACGTTGGAGAAAGCAAGGAGTTGCAACTCTTTGGGAATGTAGTTGATCTGGTTATTGTCTAGGTTCAGAAATTTTGAATTATTCATACTCATGATAATCCCTGAATCGATCGACTTTAATTTGTTGTTGCTGATCGTCAAGTTTCTTATGTAATGAGAATAAGTCGTCTTTGTAAGGTGTTCGATGTTGTTGTTATCCAAGTGTAACGAAATATTCCCATATTTTGCATGAGGAAGCGTGAGCGGAAGTGAGGTCAAACCTTGATTTCGACAGTCCACAAACAGTTCCCATGAATTTGGTCTCTCTTGGCAAAAACAACGCGACGGACAGTCTGTTGTTATATTGCAGACGAATTCGTCGAGTTCCATGTCATGAAAAAAAGTCTATACCTTTGAGGTGGGGTGGTCCTGCACATCTCACACGATTTTCCTCAACATTCATATAAAACATTAACGACTGGTGTAGAGCCTTGACGAAAACATGCAATTGACAGTCACAGAAGATGGGATTTTGTGATATATTCATTTTGTAAGTGAGAAACTGGGTAAGGTAATCCCCATTGAATCTGGGATAGTAAACATCTACTATAGAGGTATTAAAAGCGGTGATCGAATTGTTCTGCAACTGTATCTCAAATTCATACTGTTCAACCAGATCATACGTCCAGTTCATATTGTTAGTGAATGAAGAAATTGAATTGTTTTGAAAGTTCCAAATAACGTCCTCACTATCACTCTGGTCAGTCTGTGGTATGTATGGCCAGGGTTCCAGAGAAGGCAGACGATTAAAAGACAAGTCAACATTTAAGATTGATGACATGTCTTTGTGAAACACATTGAATCCAATATCGCTGATGTTATTATGGGAAAAGTTAACCGCCACTAGATTGGTGAGAGGCACACCTGACAACTGGAAGAAAAGACTGTCTTTTAGGGCCTCCAAGGCATTATCACTGACGTCAAAATGTGTCAGACTTCGCATATTCTTTAGGAGTCCAGTAGGTAAAGTCTCTATCAAATTGTGTGCGATAGTGATAGAAGTAAGAGCCCAGAAGCCATCGAAAACATCACTGGAGAGAGACTGTATACTATTGTGAGACAGGATCAATGATGTGGCTTTGGATGGACAATCATTCAGATCTGCTTTGGTAAGATGAGGTTTCGGATTGAAAGCTTTCGATAAATCTACTGTGTTTGTCATGTTGTCGTAAGGACAAGAGGCATGTAATGGAGAGAATGTAAGGACATTCACAAACACAAACGCCACTCCGAGGAGGATGTATGTACCAGCCATGATCTATCAGGGATCCGTCGATACTTTTGTATTCTCCGGATTCCTTGCATTCACTAGGTGTTTGTTCTGCAAAATGAAATTTTAGATTGTAATGTTGAATGTTCATACATGTTTAATATTGATGCATTGTAAACAAGAACGTCATTCCTGATTAAATATCCATGTGGCTAATGAAAAAAAAAATTAAAAAAAAAACATAGTTAAAACGATGAAGCCGTTAAATCAAGACGTGAGTTTGTAATTAAAATAAATACTGGACATTTCAAGTGTTCACAAATAATGTGTCGAATTTCCCACCATCAAAAAGTTTTACAATTAACAGTTAACTAAAGGCCAAAAGTGAGGTGGTGTCAAGGGAGGAAGAAGAATGAAAGGCAGGAAGAAAAGATAAGATCCTAAATTTCGTCGCCCTGTAATAGGAGTAGCAGATACTGTACAACTCTTCACTTTATATCTGATGAACATTTAAATTTGATTTTGTATAGGTGGAAACATACAAGAGGATTTACCTAATAGAGACACTCGGGTTCTTGAGAATTCCAACGTTTTTGTGAAATTGTTTATTCCGGGAATAGAAAACACGTCTCGATTGGTGCATACACCACGATGGAACCTAAGTACCGATTGACTGAAGTGTTTCTGGCTGGTGATTTATGCTGGAATAATTCATGTTTTAGAACCTTTTCAATGTAATCTATGGACATATACACTAGTTGAAAATATTGATCTACTCCCCAATGAAAACATCTATCATTGGATTGAGTGGCTCCCGTAAGTTTACGGTGTTAAAGTGCAACTCGTGATATGAAGCATTAAAACTTCACTTGCTAATTAATTAAATCTATTACCGCTTCATAACATGTGATATATCGATTACCAAAATATACAAATTAAAAAATAAAATTGTTAGTGGCATAGAACTTTTCATAAACATATACACGATACTTCAGATCATTTAAGCAAAACCCCTTTGTATTTTGCATTTTTCTATTGAATACCTGCCAATATCTACCTTGTGTGTAGCTTTACTTTTAGTTAACTTCATTCATCGCATTATGTAATATGAAGTTTTATATTTCAAATTATCTCAACGACATTACTTTCACACGAAGGTCTCACTGTCTATAACGTTTGATAATTACAAACGGTTGAACATACACCAGAACCTGACGATGTTTATGATCATTGTTTGTTCTGCCAGGTACTCAGTATTATTGTATGCTGACAATGCGTGTTTAGCCATAGATAACATTATTATTTATGTAAATTGACTACTTGAATACATCCATATGCTTTTTATAAACAGTGCATCGATGACATATGTATACATTTATTAAAGGTACTCCATCGAAGAGAAGGCGTAAACGACATTCATCATTTGAACAATAATTAGTATTTAAACGTATATATATATATATTTATGTCATCTTAACACAAAACTAATATTTAATAATTTATTTTACGCTTGGTGCATGCGGATTTAGTATTTAATTACATATAGGACATAGTTCGTACCATGGATTGATTTTAATATATTTTATCTTGAAGTAAAATCAAAAACTTTTCAATGGAGGCAATGCTGTAAAGTAAATACCTTTTGTAACTAAAGAAAAATACAAATTCGTCTGCTTCTGTTTTGATAGAGGAAAAATGCCGTTTGTCAGATGTGGAGCATCTTTAAAAAGATCAAATTGCGTGGTGAAGTGAATTCGTTATGGTTGGTCAAAAAGGGAAAACCATGGATATTATTCTCCCAACGAAATTTAATGATTTTACAGTATACACAATGTGCGTGTTTATGATACCATACATCCGTAAGGAATTTAACATTGAACAACATTTAAATACATGCTCCCATGCTTTACTTTATATTGGACACTGTGGGTGCATATATTTCATTAAAGATAGAATATAAAACAAAGACTTAGTGATAATGGAAGCTAACTGATACTCACACGAGTGAAACATACATAGTGTTAAAAGATAGTCATTTAATATATTTCATAGCATCCATTTTTAAAACCCAATTTACCTGTTTCTGTATTGCATGTAAAATGAAATTGGCCTATACGGGTACGTAATTTTATCGAAGTTATTATTGAATAAATTATCTTAACACATGTTTATCTACATTTCTATTCTATCTTTATACATATATACATTGTTCTTGGATTAATAAATTACGTTTGCCTACCTTCGTTTTTTTTCGTCAAGCTGTATTAGATATTGGTATATTCTCTGTAGTGGCGGTAATTCAATACGCTCGTATTTATACTTAGGTGAAACCCGGAAGGAAATAGCATGAGAGGGTGTACAATGCCAGCCACACATACAACGGCTTATCTACATGTTTAAATATGATTGATATCGAATGTCTTACAGTTTAAATACCAACCAATCTCTTAGGCTTTGCTTCAAGGGAAAACCCACTCTTTTATGACCAACTTCTACACCCGTTCTACACTCGAGGTAACTTAGGGTCGGTGTACCAATTCAACAGGGGATCAAGTTGAAAACACATCCCTTGACATAATTTACTATGGTCTTGGTATGAAATATTCTTAACTAGACGGTTGGCAAGAATTTACATATCTAAGAGAATGTTAAGTATGATGTTAATACAACAGAACACCATACCGACTGGCACAATGTGGTGTTCACTAGCTCGGATATTTCAAAATCTACATTGATCTGTATGAGTGTTTTGACATCTTTTTTTTTATTATTTTCATAATTACACTATACATGAATTTCCTTCACTCTGGCTCATCAAACGGCATTGATTAATTAATATATAGGTAAATAGTGCATAGATCAGATGTAGGTTATGTAACATTAAAATAAAATGTAGTATATTAGAACTTTATGTTTGGTCATTTCAGTCTCATCAAACAACATCTGATTTTAAAATAAAATTCATTAACTTAGAAAATTGTCTTTGACAGTGGAATTACATTTCTTTCTTTCTATGAAGACCTGTCTGCAGATGGTTTGCCATATACTGTCGGACGATTAATGTAATGACTTAAAGTGCATTATAAATGATATTTGTGTCTAGTTTATTGTACAATAACCTGATTATTATTTTTATCTCATTAGGATTACATTGGCTTTTTACAACTGTTATAACTTATACGGAAAGTACACAAGACATAATTATTTTATATAATTGTTAGGGCTTTGAGAAAAACTATTGCTGCTGTTATCTTTCACTAAGTCTGTATTGGAGATAGCAGGATTAACAAAGGTTGTTTTATATGCTATGTTTTAGTAATCGATTGTTAAAGATATTCCACCGCCGACAGAGCATGAACGATACTCATCATTTGAACAATTATTGTTGGTTAATCGTATGTCTAAATAACACAAAAAATAACATGAGATCATTTATTTGGCTTTTGGTGCATGCGCAATCAGTATATCATTCGACGCAAGTAATTATCTTTAATGTAATTAATTTGAAGTAAAATGAGAAGCTCAAACTTTTCAATGTTGGTAATGGTGAAAAGTAAGTAACTTTTGTTGAAAAATGACCTTGGCAAAGTATCAACGGATGGTCTGTTGAAATATGACCCTAGTACATTCACATATATAACTGTTACACAAACCAGAAACATATATACATAGAGATTGGCAACTTCGCCAATTTTACGATAGGCAGATGTACCTCTCTATGTCCCTAGGGGCTTTTAGATAAAATCTTAAATAGTTAGATACAGCAGAATAACTTTGATATGTTATAAAAGTTAAGTAATTTTCAGATGGTTTGAGTACGATTTTGGAAAGAAAAAACAATATTTTAACTTATATGTTAATAAAACAAAATGCACTTCCGGTTTTAAATGCCTGATTTTCGAAATACCAGGTAAAATTGCTCATTTTCATACTTTCAAAAATCATATTAAATAACATCAATTGGGAAAACTGATCACATCAAACCATGATATAATGTTTAAACTTGGTGTTGATGCAAAAGTATCATGTTTAAAAGAATACACTTAAATGTAGTTAGCCAAGGGAAAATGCCTATAAACTGGAGGTCCCTCTGCCTGTCAACATAGACACCGTGTCCAACCGTACTTTGGAGATTGCGGTTGAAGTAACGCAGAGTTTGCGGTTATGAGCCGGAAAACGGAGGTAAGTCGGAAGAGAAAATGTCATATTTCTCATCAGGAAACTTTTTTCAGAAATCTGAAGTGTGCACGGAGAACAGAGATCATATATCCAAAATCGGGAAGCGGTAACCTGTTTCTGTATGGCCCCAGTATTTCAAACACCTACGTACAGTGCATAATTTTTGCCACTTTTCGCCAATTGTCAAGTTCATGATCTCATGCTGCTTTACAAATCGAGTCTAGACCAATATCAACTGATTATATTATAATTTCGAACCCTTGTAAACAGCCTCTCAAAAGATTTTCTAAATCTAATACCGGATGATTGAGAGATACGATTTTGAAAATGTGTCGGTAAAAGTAACGTCATTATTGCGGTTGACATAAAAGTAGTTTTTCGTGGTTGCGGAAAATGTAAAGTAAAAAAGTAACGTCATTGATTGTTGCGGTTGGGATAAAGTAGGTTTTATGAGTGCGGATTGTCAGATGAGTCCTAAATGGACGAAATGATACCATCTGGTGCAGCTTATCCCCCTTTTCGACTTACTGCATCGATTACTAAATTATTTACAATTAGGTGCCAGTCAACTGTGTATCTTTTTTACATCGTTTTTAGCAATGATTCAAGTGTTGTTAAGGTATGTTGACGTTGATTCAAATGTTTTTTTTTGTTGTTTTTTTTTTTTTTTTTTAATTTTTATATTTATTTCATTGCAGAGACTATGGCGGATACATCTAAAGAGACTCTTAAGACTATGAGACTATAAGAATCATTCGATTATCAAAGGTCAAATCAATCTTTATTTATTTTTTTATTTACTTTTATTTATTTACTGCGTTATCAATCGCCAGTAGCAGTAGGCGTCTCTGTAGCGGCTACTAGGGCCTACTCTTATTACGAAGACTACAGAGTAACACAATACACATCATGTATTTTTATAACGGGTACGGGTGTGTTTCGTGGGGTGAAAAATGCTTCATGATCTTCATGATAATTTTATATAATTTTCCTGTTTGTTGCTACACAGTTTTATAATAACAAATGAAGAGTTAAAGCTGACATACCATTCTTACATATACATACCATTGCTAATATTAAAACTGATCAATACGGAACGGAAACTTAATTGATTGTCTTAGTGATAATAACATTAAACGCAAACATCTCAGAAACACTCTGAGGTCATGGAAAATGGCAAATATCATCCGCCCATTATAGCTATTGAATGACCAAAAACCGCAACCCCCATTTTTTACTTTATGCAACCGCAACCTCATCCTTCAAAAATTCAATTCAGTATTTCATGGAAATTTCTTGACATAAACAAATGTCATTCAGTCGGGGTGTTTTTAGAACATCAACACACAAATGGAAAGTGTTTATATAAAATAATATGGCTTAAAACATTATGAAATTTTGATTTGTTTACAAAAAAATCCGATTTCGATTTTTGTCGTGGAGTGTTTGAACTCCACAAAAAAAACATCGACAATATGCGAAACAGGCCTTGAATTCTTCAATGTGTGCTACAATCCGTGAGCGACTCAGTTTTTTGATAGATTCTCTAGAATTTCGTTATTTGACAATTTCGTGGACCTACCCTCTCAATTTTCCATCACCTTCCGGTGATAACCGCAAACTCTGCGTTACTTCAACCGCAATCTCCAAAGTACGGTTGGACACGGTGATAGACAAAGAAGGAGTTTCCAATCTCCATGTATATATGTTTCTGCACAAACATAATTCTCGAATTCTGTTATCGCCGCGACCCTTCTGTGCTGGTATTTAAATTACATAATCACATCGATTTGAATTGAAATTTGGTATTGTTATCATCGTATCAAATACCTCATTTAAATATTTTGTATGTTTATTATGGAGAATACAAAACTTTCATTTTTTCTATAATTATTTTGTTCGCCCGTGTAGATAATGTTAATTTAATTGTTCTCAGACTGAGGAATTGCTATATGACACTGAGGTAACGTAGTAAATAAAAAGGAATTGTTATGTGGTGTTCACTTCCGAGTACCAGTGGATAGTGTAACAAAACTATAATTATGGGATATAATTGATTTGTTTCTTAATGATTTTTTATCAGTATGTTTTCGACGACGGTTTTACGTTTGTCAGATATTCAGTAATTTTTAATATATATTTATTCCCTGCAATACAAGAATGCATGTTTTATATATCTGCGTATGGATCACTTATATTGTGTTCTGCGTATGGTTGTGTTTTGTTGTTTTGTGGTTGTGTGTTTTTGTGTTGTGTGTTGTTTGTTTGTGGTGTTGTTGTGTGTTGTTTTGTTGTTGTGTGATGTTGTGTTGTTATGTTATGTGGTGTTGTGTTGTTGTGTGTTGTGTTGTGTTGTTATGTGTGGTTGTGTCATGTTATTGTGTTGTGTGTCATTGGTGTGTTGCTGTGTGCTGTGTGGCTGTGTTTTGTGTTGTGTTGTTGTGTGTTGTGTTGTTGTTCCGTGTTTGTGTAAAGTTGTGTTGTTAGGTGTTGTTGTATTGTTGTTGTATGTTGTATTGTGGTTGTGTTGTGTGTTGTTGTGTTGTGTTGTTGTATGATGTTTTGTTGTGTGATTTTGTGTTGTGTTATGTTGTGTGATGTTGTGTTGTGTTGTGTGATGTTGTTGTGTGTTATTGTGTTGTTTATGGGTGGTGTTGTATTGTTGTTGCGTGGTTGTGTGTTGTGGTTGTGTTGTGTGTTGTGTTATGTTTTGTTGTTATGTTGTAATGTGTTGTGAGGTGTGTTGTATTTTTGTGGTGTTGTGTGTTGTTGTTGGGTATTGTTGGGTTGTTGTTGCGTGTTTGCGTGATGTGTATTTGTGTTATGTTGTGTGTGATGTGATGTTGTGTTGTGTGATGTTGTGTTGTGTGATGTTGTGTTGTGTGATGTTGTGTTGTGTGATGCTGTGTTGTGTGATGTTGTGTAGTGTGTTGTTGCTGGATGTTGTTGTTTTGTTGTTGCGTGGTTGTGTGTTGTGGTGTTGTTGTGTTGTGTGTTGTGTGATGTTTTGTTGTGATGTTGTGTCGTATTGTTGTGTAATGCTGTCTTGTGTTGTGTGTTTTGTAATGTTGTGTTTAGTGTGATGCGTTGTTGTGTTGTGTGATGTTATGTTGTGTGATGTTATGTTGTTTGATGTTTTGCTGTGTGATGTTGTGTTATTTTGTTGTGTTTTGTTGTGTGATGTGATGTGTTGTTGTGTGGTGTTGTCTTGTGTAGTGTTGTTGTGTTGTTGGTGTGTTGCTGTGCTGTGTGGTTTCGTGGTGTTTTGGTGTCGTGTTGTGTTGTTATGTAAAAACGAGTTCTTATGGGGTCACTTTTCAACGGGGTTTATTTTCAACGGATCGGTGTAAAAAGTTCGCTGAAAGTTCAGTTTTCAACGGTTTTCGGGGTCATTTTTCAACGTTGAAAAATGACCCGAGGTCAGTTTTCAACGGGGTCCATTTTCAACGTTACAACGGCTACACAACAAGTTCAACTGATTCAGGTACATCTTAGATCAGAAGCATTTTTTGTGCTTAAGCCTTTGATCGATCAGAAAGGATTATGTAGATAATGATAGAGCTCTAACATACAACTTGAGATGGTATTACCTAGTCAGAGCCATTTATAACCACGTGTTATCAAACAGAAGATAAGCCAGAACGCCATTCTGTATTAGGTGTGAATGACTATAGGACCTATAATACGTTCTAAGCATTATGATAAACTATTCACAGTTCATGAGAATACACGACTGTTAATAACTTGAATGCATTTATCATCTAGATAGAAAAGCACTTGAGAAATCTTTCTAACAAATACGTGAATAGATCGTGTACTAGACATTTCCGACCAGGAGGTAAAACACTATTGTACTGTTAACTTTTTTTTTTATCTTTTTTTTTTTTTTTTTTTTGAAGTTCTGCAATATAAATGTCATGGAAAGTTTTACAGATAAAACCAGGTTGATTTTAAGTGATTTTTTTTCGGGACAAATTTACCTAAGGCGACCAAATCAGGCGATTCAAATTAAGAACTTGACCTGCATTGACCTGCAATCATCCGAATTTTACCTCAAATAAGCTGAAATTGACCTCTGGTTTTCTTCATGTGAAATTGACTTCAGTTGTAGGTCATTATTAGGTGAATTTCAGGTCAAATTGGCCTGACTATACTTTGCCTATGTACAAAACGCGCGTAAGAACGCACAAGTTGTCCCCATACCATTACCTAGTTTATTTTTCTATCGTTCTTTTGGGTTTGAATATGGGCATTGAGCCAATGGCAGAATCATTCCGGCTAAGTATTATGGACAACTTAAATAGATTTGATCTTTCCCTTTTTTTATGCTGCCACTGCGAGACATTGGATTTTGAGTTGGGCATAGCCTTTGTATGGAAAACCTTGGTTTTCGATCCATTAAAGCATACCAGACCCCTACATCAGTTCTTCGCAGTTTCTTTTTCTGCTAAATAAACCCTCTGCACTTAGTGAGTAAGTAGAACTCAGTATATGCAGTATATATGTAAAACGTGACGGATTTGGATAAGCTGTGAATTTCAAGAATGTTTCAGTGAGGTGATGCAAAATGCAAACAATACGCAATCACCAAAACACATCCACACACATACCACATGGTTCTTTATATCGTATGGGTCATAAGCAAACACGAATATACCACAACCTTCCAAAACACGCACCGCACACTAAATACACGCTACATACCGCAAACATGGGAGGCAGTCCTTGCATGACCCGACTGTTAATAAGACGTGAAGTAATAAAACAAACAAAATCATATAACGCGCCATTTTAGCCATATCTCGATATGCAGGAAGGGCGTTAGAACTTGTTTCCGTTGCATGATGAAAAAAGGCAACTATTTGGGATATTTTCCTTTCCCTTCTTCCTAAACTCTTCTATGACGCAGCCTCTCTTTTGCCTATGAGTTGGTTGACGCTCGCCCCTGTAAGATTTGGTTTGGTTTATAAGGTTGAATGTCTTATAACAACCAGGGCCATTTAATGACGTCGTCCCCCATATAACAACGTGTTAAGGTGTGCGGTCCGTGCTATGTCTACCTACAATAGTGAACTATTGCCTTTTTCATAATGTTATCTCACAGAAACATGCCACCGAAGTCGCCAAATAAGCATAACCCTACCAGACCACATCCTACTGACAATGAGTAAACCAGTCGTCACACTCCCTTTGTTTGTGCCGAGCACTAAGCAAGAGCAAAAATTGTCACTTATATTATAGATTAGAGTGCGTCTCAGACAAACAAAATTCAAACAGAACCTTCCTCACAGGGGCGCTCAACTGAAAGACAAATGTGAAGTGGCGTCATGTGCGACATTCGGACCGTGACTCTGGGCTCAGTTAGTTATTTGTTCGATGTCTCTTTGGTGGCATTCTTCCAAGAAATATTGTATCATTATGAAATAAGCAAAAGACAAATACACCGCAGCCACCCCCCTCCCCGATACAAAATACATTACATACAAGGGAGGCATTCCGTGAATGACATTGCCTGTTGAGCGCAATCAAGCAATATGCAGTCAATTCCTCCTTGTTCAATTTTGACCATATGCCTAGGAATAAACTGCAATTACATATATGTATATTAAACCATATTTAGGTAGCTATATAGATGTGAACTAAATCTTAACAAAAGGAACATATACCAGCTGGCTATAAGCATGCACATCGTTATCGTCTGATAATTATGCTTCAGTATGAAAGACTTAAGTGAGTTTTCGGTGAAACATTTGTATCTCTACTATGCACATATGTTCTAACGTAAGTCCTCTATAACATTTATAATTTAAATTGGATGTCCAACAGGATATACCAAATGTAATATTTATTGGCGATATAAGTGTGTGGGCTATCGTGCTTAAAACCATTGTTTTCATCAATAAAGTTGTGGCACTATATACGGTGTTGGAGATTTCATATGCATGTATATAACTGTATACAAATGTATATAATAGATTGATGCGAGTCTGGCCCAACACAAGAGACACTATTAGCTAGTATAAGTCATACATACATCTAATTATTTCTGTAATTTATTCTCCATTTGATTTTTTAATTTATGCTATCTGTCTTGATTAGAATGATCTACAAGACATATCCAAATACCAGAAACATATATACATAGAGATTGGAAACTCCTTCTTTGTCTTTGTTGACAGGCAGAGGGACCTCCGGTTTATAGGCATTTTCCCTTGGCTAACTACTTTTAAGTGTATTCTTTTAAACATGACATTTTTGCATCAACACAAGGTTTAAACTTTATATCATGGATTGATGTGATCAGTTTTCGCGATTGATGTTATTTAATATGACTTTTGAAGCACGAAAATAAGCAATTTTACATGGTTTCTCGAAAATCAGCCATTCAAAACCGGATGCGTTTTATTTTATTAATAAATTAGTTAAAATATTATTTTTTTTTTATCCAAAATCATACTGAAACCATCTGAAAAGTTAACTTTTACAACATATCAAAGTTATTCTTTTATATCATTCTATTTAAGAGTTTATCTAAAAACCCCTAAGCACATACAGAGGTACATCTGCTGATCGTAAAATTTGAGGAGTTGCCAATCTCTATGTATATATGTTTCTGCAAATACATACGATACATTGAGAGACAATCTAAGGGAACTAACTCTGCCATTCTTATGAAAAACTTCCTCGTCATTCATATGTGGTGGGTGTTTTAGAATAACAGAAATATCTCTACCATAGATCACTCATATTATACATTATCTTACATGCAACATCGATGAGGATCAAGATTCGGATTCAATCACAGGTTTGTGAGACAAACATGCTTCTATCTGTGTTAAGTCGAGTTAAGGTCAGACAGACAGACGAGATGCATGACTTTAATTATAAATAATGAAAAACAACGTTCTTTATAAAATCATTTTTATTTCTTGAACAATTTATCAATAATATGATACAATGCATGTCATAACTTCACACATTCATCAAATACACGATGAAAGTTACTACATATTATAAACTGGACGTGTTACAAAGTTATCAACTTATCTCAACCCTGAATTTTCAAAATGAACTCTTCCAGCCTTCATATTAGAAGAGTTCAAATGTGTTCTTAGGGGTGAATGAGTCAATGTGATTAGCACTATAGTATATGTGCAATGAGACCACCTAAAGCTACATTGAAAATGCACTGCAGTAACAAGAGTTATACTTCCTTTCAAGGAACAACTGACTTTAAATGCAAATCTATAACAGCAGAAATATATATAATAATATGTATATATGTTTCTGATAACAGACACTGGTTATAATTGAAAACAATATATACACTGTGTAGTGTTTTGTCTGACAGCTTCAAGCTTCATAAAATATAATGATGTCAAAATATAAATATTATAAATGTCATCTTTTCCAAAGTCTTTTGCACCAAACAGCAGTAGAATTCACCAGCCTTCCTCCAGGATCATGATAAATCGTCAGAATGATTTCACATTACAGAACACTTAAAGCACTATATGAGTAGTTCACTGCCGATTTGCCATTTAAATCCATTGTCTATGAATTCTTCTGTGGCACTTTGATGCAGACCTGAAATATCAAAATTAAATATTAATATTTCTATTTAATCTTTGCTCCAGAAGTCAACGAAAGCTCAGGTACCAACAATATTTTTATTGTCATTCTTTGTCTTTTCAGATTCAACATAACGAACAGCATTTAACTCGCATTAAAGGCCCACTACCTTTGCGAAACAAAAATCAAAAGTTTCTTTAAAGCAATGATAATATACTAAAATGTATATTAATGATCTGAGAGGATGTTATAACACCAGTCAAATGCAGGATTCCCTGCGTAAACTATGTGAATCAGTTGAGGTGCATGTCGCTGTTTTGCCGTCTGGCACAGTGATAATCAACCGTTGCGTGGTAATTAGGGTGACGGCAGGAAACATAAAACGACCCGCGTTATGAAAATTAGCATTAATTTTATTTAGATTAAATTGTTAATAAAGTGATGGTAAGTATAGTATTAAGGGTAAGTTATAAACTTTTGTGACTCTATAAAATTATCAATTTCGTTTTACATTCCCATTTCAAAAATTAAAAGCAGTTTTGGAAAGTTAGTGGCCCTTTAAGTCTTGAAGTATAATTCATGATTTACTATACTGGTTTGGTTTGTTGGGTTTTAAGGTCAAGGGTCATTTAAGGACGGACTTCATATGTGCAATGTTGTAGTGTGTAGATGTCTGCATGTGTATGTTAAATATTTGACCTTTAAAGGTCAAGTATATGAATCCATTGACATTGTGTACTTAGACTATTCAGTGTAGCCAGTGAATATAAATCCTGTAGCAGTCCAGTTACCAATCAGAGTTTGTGACAGGAAGTGGATATCAGATAACGTAAATTTATGAACTTCAAATGAAGGAGAAGCATATAAACTTTACTTTAAATTCTTTAAGATTGTTTTGTCGTTACAGTAAATGACAATCATCCTTGATACTCCACGGATTATTAACACAGTCATTATTCCATTCCTGGAATATTCCATAGTAAAATCAAAGGCTCTGTATGCGAGTTTGGTTGTTTAGTCCTTTGAAATACATCAAAAGAATTGAATTAGAGTACATTGACTGTGTTGTGTGGCTTTGACATTGTGTGTCACTCCATGTAATCATCAAATAAAGCCTTTACAGGCCTGTGATTTGTCAGCTTTTTTTTCCTGAAATGCCTTCAGTTTTACTATGACATAGCCCAGATACGGGTATTACGACAGTGAAAGTAACCCCTGAAGTATCAAGGATATATATTTGGTTTTTAGTCTTGGGTTTATTAGTTTCAGATGCTCCACCGCTGACAACTATTTTTTCTCAATAAAAAACAGGAGCAAACAAATTTGTGTTTTCCTTCAGTTATAAAAGTTACTTACAATTACCACCATTGAAAAGCTTCTAATTTTATTTCAAGAAAAAAAATATTAATAATAATTATTTGAGATACAGTGTAGTTGCTTTAATTAACTGAGATTAAGTTTGCTAATATTCACAGTAGATGTAGGTCCATGATTTCCACAAATTAAATACCAATAAATAAAATAGAAGGAATGGTAAGAAATATAATCTGTGTAGCTATTAGATATTGACAAAAGCGTGAACATTTCTCCCTGCAAACGAGTATCTAAGAGGATATTGCTAAATGTCCCCCTGTGAAATTAATAAAGTATACTGTAGGTAACAGTTACTTACTGCTTTTGTCTCTGTGTAGGCCTCCAATCCATACTCTCCCAGTTCACGCCCATTACCAGACATCTTGTAGCCACCGAAAGGCTGGGCAGCATCAAAGATATCAAAACAATTCACCCTGAAATACAAAACACATTTTAAGTCATTCTAGAAATAATTCCAAATTTCATTAATGTCATAAACTTCATAGTACAGTAACAATATCTTACTATAAATCAACCAAATCTATATTCAATGAAGAATAAACATCTGTGTGAAGTTACATAGAAAATGAAAGGAGGAATCAGATTTTTTTTTAACACAAGATAACCAATACATTCAACTCAGTAGAACAAAATCCACTGTATATTTGGACTGTGTGATAGAGTTGTTCAATAATATTCAAGATATGGTATAGTCGGATATTTTTGCATGGATGGAATTTTCATGATTTAATGGAACATTGCTATGATCGCGAAAATTTGATTCACATAAGGCTAAGGTATGTTTGATTGATCATATACATCACATTGTATACCCTTAAATTCAGATCAATGACCCCTTTTAAAATTCCAAATGTTTTGTCCTGCAGTCATGTATTCAGTAATTGCTTATAGATATATCTAAGATCTAAGTGCTTTGTAAAATTGGCATACCAGACAGATCCGGCCCTCAGACTTGTTAGCCAGGTACAAAGCCTTATCAAGGTCCCTGAGTGTGGACAGCGGCAGCAAGACCGTAAATTGTTCATGTGACCTCTCGATCATTCTTCCATTGTCTTAAACTTCATAATCTGCATTACAGGCCCGAAAATCTGGAAAATGGAAAGAAAAATAATCAGTTTTTGTATATTATAGACAGGTTTTGGAAGATACAAGTTTTAATTATTATGAAAGAAGAAAGAAAAAATAGTTTACAATTAAGTCAGAATAGGCAGAGATCATTATTAGATAAGGTCAGTTTTAGCAGGTTACACTGTGTCTCATTAGGGTTTTGGTTCTCTCAGCTTGTTTACTGATTAAGTGTTAGTTATCCACAATACTATTGTATAAGATATGTAGTATGCATGAGATTGTTGTCAGAATCTGACTAAACTAAAATAATACTAGCTACAATGTAGCTATCCATGGTTTAAACAAAATGCCTGCTGATTACATTAACACATTAGCATGCTTAATCAGCAAAGAGCGTGAAATAAGTGATACTTCTTAAGGAACCTAACAAGCTGCTATAAGGTTTTCATATGAAAATGGGAGATAACTGTTATCATTACAAACCTCTTCCCTGGCAATCCTCATGTTGTCCTGCACATCTGTGAAGACTGTTGGCTCTATGAAGTAGCCCTTGTCACCAACACGCTTACCTCCTGTTGCTAGTTTGGCTCCCTCTTGCTTTCCACTTTCAACAAGTTCCAGGATTTTCTGCATCTGTTCCTGATCCACCTTTAACAACAATTGTAACACTTTATTATATCCGCCTGATATCTAGTGATTTCGCCCATGTAACATTTTTGCAAATGTAACTAGTGTAATATGACCTAGAGGAATTTTCATTGGCTGGAAATCCATTTTGACGTCAGACAGAGGACGCCGGGACAAAATTGTGGCCTCCACTGGATTTTTGTAATACAATTTGACGTGAAATTCTGTTATGTAGGTATTTTGTAGTAATATGATAAAAAGTATTTTAAATTGGTGATCATTTCATATGAGCTTTATATGAAACTCATCTCGAAGATTTAATATTTGCTCGCCTAGGCTCGCAAACATAAAAACTTCTTAGACTTGTTTGAGAAAATCTCATATGAAATGAACTCATGTAAGGTCCTATATGTATACACGGTAACCACAGGGGGCCAACTCAATAGAAATGGATATTGTCATACATTTTTTGTATTTGGTGGATGGACTGATGATGTACATATGACAGTCATGTGATTTTTTTTTCCTGAAAATACAAGATTTGAAAAATCACATGACTATAATATATACTCATCAGTCCATCCACGAAATACAAAAAAATTGTATGACAATATCCATTTTCATTGAGTTGGTCCCCTGTAACCGTAACTAGAGGACTCACTATTGCCTACAGTTCTTACTATTATTGAAATACCATTGCTATCAGACAGGTAAAAACCACAATTGTGATAGTTGCATTATTGTTGTCTGCATTAACTGCAACTTTTAAACAAGCGATAATATTGTATTCAAATTCTTCTAAACACCACTGTCTCTTTGATACTTCTTTGTATTAGAGTTACTTCCCTTTTCCTGCTTTACTGTCCTAGATGTACAGGTGTAAGTTTCATCACTCCATCACCAAAGCATTCATTGCATGGTCACAGTGACCAATTTTAGAGATATAACACACCATTTTATGGTTGATTACAATCAAACTTGTATTACTCAAAGTCTTTGGGGCTATGGATCAACTCTATAGTTATCAGAGTGTTAGAGTTAAGTGCATATATTGTGAAAACTACAGTCAGGACCAACAAAAAAACAACATTGAATTAAACTAATCAGCTCCTCCCCCCCATCTCCACACACATTTTAGGAGATCAAGGTTTTGTTGACATATTTGACAAAGCTGATTTGTGGCAGTATGAAAATCAGTTACAGCCATGCTCTCAACTTCCTCTGGATCCGCCCTATGCTACATACATTGCAGTACTAATGGACCAATATTCTCATTCAAAACACCATTGGTAATCTACCTGAGGACCCTGTTCATTAGAAGAATCAAAGGGGTTTCCAACAGTGCGCTTCTTAGCCCTCTCAACACTACGCTCTACAAACTCATCATACACATCCTCCTGTACAAATGTCCTGGAGCCAGCACAACAGCACTGTCCTTGGTTAAAGAACAGGGCAAAGTGGGAGTTCTCTACCGCCTGTACCACTGAAAAAAGACACGGGTAAATTTTAAATTTATGCATAGCTACTCGTTTGATGAAGTAAATTACATAAACCTCTGCACTCCAACACCCTAAAATATGTCTTAATTGATTTTTTCAAAACACTCGATTTCTTTTAAATTGAAAACTCATTGACCCCTGAAAATTTCTTAATGGACTCTCCTGGCCTTTGAAATAGAAGAGTCCAAATGTGTCTTCAGGGGTGAATGAGTTAATAATGTGCTTTTGAATTGATGCGTTCTGTGATATAATTTCATAACTAAATGAATTCAACACATTAGTTTCTGTAACTCTTGTGTTACCCCTGTAGCTGTTCAAATATTACAATGTATGTTTATGTTTCAGATACAAGTGGTAATTTGATTGCATGGTTAATTTGAAATGTCATTCGAATGTGACACCTAATTGGATGTTGCCAGATCCTCTATAAAATGGAGTAAGAATAAGGATCTCTATTTCAACCATATTGAAACTAATTCAATAAAGAATGTTATGACGATCCTTACTGTTGGCATCAGACAAGACAATATTAGGGCTCTTTCCTCCCAGTTCAAGTGTGACCCTCTTCAGGTTACTCTTGGCAGCCATCTGGGTATCAGTTGTCCAATCTAAAAACCACAATATAAAGGTCAATAGGGTCAAAACATAATACAGTTGGGGGTCATCAAAAAAAAAAACAAAAATAACTAGTATGGGAGTTAAATCATTTAAAATAATATTAAATCAAAAACTTAAAAATAAGAAAACGCCTCCATACCGACAATATAAACAATAGTCAAACCAATACAGCTTCCAAAATAAATATAAGTTAGCCTTTATACAGAAGGCTTGAACATATTTTTTCAGAACTTGAACCTATGAACTACGATGAAGATTACAAATGTTAACTGTATTCCAACCAATAAGGTAACAATTTCTCAATTTTTATGCACCAGGTTGAATACGATAATATAAACCAACATATCCTTCCTTGTACTTGAACTAAGCTACCAGATATCTTCCCTAGCTAAGATATTTCTCTGCCTAGCTACCAGATACATTTCCTAGCTAGCTACCAGATATCTTACTCTTGCTTACCAGACACCTTGCCTAGCTACCCAGTATCTTGCCTAGATGCCAGATACCTTACATAGCTGCAAGAATATCTTGCCTAGCAACCCGAATATCTTGCTAGCAGCCAGATACCGTTGCCTAGCTACCACATGTCTTGCCTGGTTGCCTGATAACCTATACTAAGACCTTGTACTTACCTCTGTGGAGCCTGTGAAGGCCACCTTGTCCACATCCATGTGTTCACAGCGATGGCAGCCCCAGCTGTAGGTCCATAGCCAGGAATGATGTTGATGACACCCAGGTGGAAATCCAGCCTACCATCGGAGAGCATTCCATAAATTTTATGTTACATCTGATGAATTTTGTTTTCATCAGTATTATCTCCTCTGTTAAAGGTAGGTTTCGCCAAACCAAATAAATATTTTTTTTGTGAAATTCGATAAGCGGAAGAAAAGATGAAAAAACATGATATTAAAATATCTCAATTTAATTTTTTTATGTGTTTGAGATTGAACAAATGTGTCTTGAATCCAAAATTGAAGGAAATCCTTGATTTATTACGGTGTCCGTCAGACAAAATAATATGCAAATGAAGCTGCGATGGATTGTGTTGTCGAAGTTTGGCGCATGCGCATTGTCACGCACTTAAAGTAAACAAAATGGCTGAACAAAAGTGTGTGTGAGATGAAAAAAATATATCTGAATCGGCAACAAAGTGGAGGAAATTATAATGGATTCGGTAGCACCCTAGGATATCTATAGGGAATTGAATTCAGAGATGGCATGTAGCAATAGAAGAAACAGAAGCCACATCTCAAGCGAAACTTGCCGGGATCTGTTTGGGACTCGTGTAACGGTATTGCATGTGGTAGATTAAATTTCAACACATATGCACAGCGCACAAACAACCGGCAGGACTAACTACATGTATATTTGGTGTAACAAAGTTAGCGATCGGTAAATAAGATAACATGAAGTGTTTTTAGATTATTATGTATATGTATACAACAGTCCCGTCGCAATTTGATTTTTGTTGGTTTTTTAACTAAACATCGCCGAGGCAAGACTGTAAGATCGTATTTGACATTTTGTTTGCACGCCTTCCTTTTGGTGCTGCGGGCGGCCCTCGTTTTGAGAAAAAATATGTTCATGATTCTAATGTAAAGTAGCTTGACTAATCGCTCCATTTTAATAGGAGTATTTTCACCTTTGGTCAAGCTAGGCAACTGACCACCCCATATCGATCGCCTGTATGCAATGTAAAATGATCAGTAGATTATAAACTTATGTATAGATATATTTCAATTCTCGTAGTCTTTAGTATTTCATTGGGTGAAACCTACCTTTAAGTTGGTATTATTATATAATTACTACTCTACTGGCATTCATAAAATAAGATTTTATTTCACATTTATAAGCCATGTTACCAAGTTTAAAGAAATAACAGTTTAATTTCTGCTAACCAAGGAAATAACCTAGATTCAAATATAGATTTGTATACTGGCCAAAACTGGTCGACATGTATATAAGCGTTATCTTGAATTCCCCTAATAGAATATCATTTTCAAATATATCTCAGCAACACTTTATTGTAGTTTCTCAATAGAGGGCTTTCTCATTAATATTGAGATTACCAAATTGAACAACGTGTTTTCATGTTATCAACATCCATATAGTCCAAAAACTCTGCCTTATGCTACCACCTCTGTAATAAAAGACCATCTAACTTAATAAAACGAACTTTGCTCAAGAGTCCTAAATGGTTCTACCAATTTTCTCAGAGATCTGTAATGGTCTATTCCAACAAAATCTGATGAGTGTATAAAAATTACATGGGATATATAAATACCAATTTTTTCCTTAGTTCTTTGATTTGGTGTCTTTATTGACAGGATTGAATATGTTTAAATTAAAGAATTTTACTATCTTTTCCTACTTTAGCAAGTTTTGTGCAATGTTCAAGAGCATGTCAGCGGTGTTTGTTCGCGACTTTACAATACTTTCATTTACCAACAGTGTTTACCCATGGACATGGCTTGGACCTAACTTATCCAGCCTGCATGAGGAGAGGGGACGGGAAGTTCCACTACAACATTGAATTAGGGCACATTTATGTCAGAGGCAACAGCCAGGATTCAGCTCGGTATTACATAAACGCAATATGAAGTTGTACAGCTTATCTAAAAATAGTCAACCTAGGGCACTTGTTTTTATTTCAAACAAAATTGCGGTAAGTGACAAACGCTCAGATCACTTGATTAGAATGGATCTAAAATGGTCAGGAGGGCTTATAACTGTCAGTATTAATAGGGTGAAAAGATCCTTGAAGATAGACAAACAAATATCATAGATTAACATGCACTCTAATAATAGGTTACAAAGTACATCAACAGACATTAGCTAGCTTTATGTAAAGGATTTGACATCATTAGACAGATATGTTACCTTATCCTAACAAGCACCACAATCTAAAATATTTTGTAGAAGAAAGAATACATATATAATTGTATATTTAATTCAATTAGCATCTGCTGCAATCAAAAACTACAGGGGACATTAGAAGGGTTCATTTTTAAGATATTTGTAATTTGTATATGTCAAAAATTAGGAGAAACAGGAAGTTTGGCACTTACAGAGACATGGCTGCATATTAGGATAAATATTCAGAAAAAATATAGATGTACATGTACAAGCTAGAACACCCTCTTTTTTCCACACATTTCTATGTCTGCTCTCCTATCATTAAAATGCTATCACCAGTATTTACTGGTTGAACATCAATATGCTTTAACACTGTAATTTCCAGCATGTATACAATATTATTTAATACTTTTTAAAACATTCAATTTTAAAAATGCTTGGCTGCCTTAAAACTTGGCATATTTTTCATTGCTATGTTTGAAGTGTTATACAATTTCCTTTATAAATTCTACACAACTTCCTACATCATTGATGTGTGATAAACCTGTGAATCATTTAGTTATGTAATATTGATGTTAACTCGGAACTGGGAAAATTGGTTAGATGCACTCTGCTAGGTTATTAAAGTGAAATGACATCTATGCATGGCTGCATTTCAAAGTTTCCTCAAAACACTTTCATATTCACTTTTAACCAATTATTGCTTTGTTTAAAAGTCATAAACTAGGGCACTACTCTTTTAAAAAAAACTGGATCAAACTACCTATATATGATTTAGTAATTATCTAACTCATTTTCATATTTTATCTGCAAACAATAAAGCGACAAGCTAAATTTCATTAAAATCTTTTCACTTTGAAACCATACAATTTCACGTCTAACTGCTGTAAACACTTCATCACCTGATTCAAATTTAAACTCTTTCTATATCATTTTTGTTTTTAAAATTACAAATACCATGCATAATGCCATGTATGTCTGGTATAATACTTCATAAAATATATCAGGATTTTTTGTTCTCCAAAACAACATACTATAAATGTTTTGGCAAAATAAAATGGATAAAAATTTACGGCTGCAAGCCACCATGAGCCTTCAGCTTAGTGGTGACCTAACAATTATTCTGTAACCAGTAGATAGGCCACCATGAGCCTTCAGCTTAGTGGTGACCAAACAATTATTCTGTAACCAGTAGACAGGCCACCATGAGCCTTCAGCTTAGTGGTGACCAAACAATTATTCTGTAACCAGTAGACAAGCCACCATGAGCCTTCAGCTTAGTGGTGACCTAACAATTATTCTGTAACCAGTAGACAGGCCACCATGAGCCTTCAGCTTAGTGGTGACCAGACAATTATTCTGTAACCAGTAGATAGGCCACCATGAGCCTTCAGCTTAGTGGTGACCAAACAATTATTCTGTAACCAGTAGACAAGTCACCATGAGCCTTCAGCTTAGTGGTGACCAAACAATTATTCTGTAACCGAGTAGACAAGCCACCATGAGCCTTTAGCTCAGTGGTGACCTAAAAATTATTCTGTAACCAGTAGACAAGCCACCATGAGCCTTCAGCTTAGTGGTGACCAAACAATTATTCTGTAACCAGTAGATAAGGCCACCATGAGCCTTCAGCTTAGTGGTGACCAAACAATTATTCTGTAACCAGTAGATAGGCCACCATGAGCCTTCAGCTTAGTGGTGACCTAACAATTATTCTGTAACCAGTAGACAAGTCACCATGAGCCTTTAGCTCAGTGGTGACCTAACAATTATTCTGTAACCAGTAGACAAGCCACCATGAGCCTTTAGCTCAGTGGTGACCTAACAATTATTCTGTAACCAGTAGACAAGACAAAGTCACCATGAGCCTTCAGCTCAGTGGTGACCTAACAATTATTCTGTAACCAGTAGACAGACAAACTTACCGGGATGATCTGGCCACAGACTCCCACAGGCTCATGTCTCGTGTAGGTGAAATAGTCACCACCTAACAATCAAATCCATACAGGGAGAGAGTTACATCTCAGTCCATTATTAACTAGCATCAGCAATACTTATAAAGACTTTTATAACAAACATGCTTACAACAAAGTCAAGGCTACCACCTGGTGATTTTCATTCCTTAAAAGTGATTTTGTTGGTCCTCTGAGATTCGTTACAACTGTATTTTAATGTAGTTGGTGTGTATATCAACAAAAAGCAAATTATTACAAATTTGTACATCCTTGAGCTGTAGTATATGTTAAGAATAAAAGCAATGAGCCTTAGTCATTGACAAAGGTAATAAAGTTGTAATTGTAACAGTAAAATGTGCATCATTATAACAAACACAAACAACAAATAGGAAATTCAAGGTTATAATTGTAGTACTGTATAGGTGCTAATACAGGTATGTGTTTTAATTTCCCGTAAAGTGATTCATGAAAATAAAGAGCATCGCGATTAAGATACAAACAGTAAATCGTGAAATGTTACACCCCAGAAATTTAACAACTATACAGTGGGAGTTTCATTCCGTATATTTATGAAATGTATCGTGATATATACAACATGTAAATAAGGAACTATGCTTAAAACATACCTGGTACTTTCATTCTGTGACAAGGTTCATATATTTAAATGTATTCTTATTTATGATATATAAATAACTAACATTGTTTAAAAAAAATAATTTTGATTGGAAGCCACATGTCAATGTTTTCCTTTATAACAAGGAGTATACCTACTTCTGATTTATATACGTGCAAAGTACGTGTAGTCAGTTATTTTTAGCTCAAAAAAAATATACTTACAAACTGGGATTACTATTTCGCTGTGGTTTTTATCTGCCCATCCAGCATAGTACCTGTAAATATTCCAAGGTTTCTATGTATTGAATAAAACAGTGATTAATATTCAACAATAGGCCCAGAGGGCCTGTATCGCTCTCACCCTGGTTATTGCAATGCAAGTAATGTTCTGATTACATAATAATTGTTTTCTTTTCTGAAGGAATTTAAGATTTACCTCTTCTAATTTCCCCTATTGGGACCCATTCTTTCTGCTCCAGGGGGTCAGAGCCAAAATTCCCTCGGAGGTTGATGTTACTGGCCAAATTTGGTTATATTTACCATGCAGAACTCTATGACTAGTAGCGATTTATTGGATTTACGTCTATTTCTCCTATAACACCCCCCCGTCCCTCCTGCCCCCGAAGGCGGTTGGTCAGAGCTAAAATCAAAACAAACTCTGTTCCCCTTCCCCCTAAGGATGTTACTGGCCAAAATTGGTTACATTCCATGCAGAACTCTATGACTAGTAGTGATTTAAAGGAATTTACCTCTATTTCCCCTATTGGCCCCGCCCCTCCTGCTCCGGGGGGTCAGAGCAAAAATTTATACAAAAAAACTCTGTTCCCCTTCCCCCAAGGATGTTTCTAGCCCAAATTTGGTTACATTCCATGCAGAACCTCTATGACTAGTAGAAGGACGGACAGACAGAAACGCTGCACCATGACATAAAAGCCAGGTTGAGCTAAAAAATGTATTTTGTTTTAGCAGGTTATTGAAATCCGTTTTATACCTTCAATTCATTTTTTATAGTCAATGCTATTTGTGTGATACTACCAAAAGCTGAGTAATCTTTTTAAAATCATCTATCATCATCATCTAACCACTTAGATTAAACATACCGTTACCCTTATTTTCATAAATTAGTGGAATGCATTTGGGCTCAAGTCATATCTAACTTTCACAATAGGCCCATATGATTCAACCATTTTTCAATATTTTGATGATCAAAATTTTGTGGGGTCATCGCAATGTCCAGAAAACTGCAAAAATATCATTACCACGAAAAAAAATAACCAATTCCTACAGTACTATTACCTGTAGCATTTGATGACCAACTCCAAGTCTACAGCATAGGGAAATGTTGTAAGGTTTGCCGTATGTCTAAGGTCTCCAGGGACTACAAAAACACAAGACAGTGTAACTTTACATTATTCAACATTTATATCACAGGAGACATTATATACCACAATTCTGCATATGCACACAAAAGGTCCTTGCATCAATCCATGCGCATCACATCACGAGAAATGAGTTGCTTGCCGAGTCTAAATCTGTGGAAAAAATTTTGTGGATTGCTATTCGTTCATGCACTTTTAACGAATTTTACATTTTAGACAAAAATATATTCCCCATACCAAAAACAGCTCAAACCTGACCTTATCAAATCAACCTCTGTAAGAAGACCACCTGCTTAATTAGATCTGCCCCATTTTTAATTTTATTAAAATTTCTCAATGTTCCTCATACGAGAATATCACAACCAACAATTCAACCTGTGAATAAAGACCATATTGACATATAAAAACAATTGTATTCATGTGTTGCCTAATTTGGTCTTTATAGTCATGTTAAGCTGTACTGTTTGATGGTTATTTCAACATAGCATCAATATAAAAAATTCGACTAATACACTAACTGGCCAAGCTTTT
>NW_027187556.1:57942-77538 GCF_041381155.1 Argopecten irradians | reverse complement strand
GATCAGGATAAGATAAAGGAAAGTAAAAAAATAATACAAAAATTGTAAATGTTGATTCAATAAATAAAAAAGGAGTTGCGTGGGATTAAATAAACTTATTTCAGCTCTAAACACGCACATGAGAAAAACATCTCATGGACAATGTTGATGAAACGATGAAATGTTGAGTTGATAAGATTAAACCATGTAAGATGGGAGAAAGTTAATATTTTGTTTAATTATGCCGATCTTTTCGAGAAAGTAGAAAATCCGATTATGTCCTCACGATATCGTAATACTTATCTCGTATTTGTTATAAAAATCAAGAGTGCCACTAAAATATGTTCACACTGTGAGAGGAGAGTCAACATATGCTTTGGGCATGTAAGGAGTGATCCTCCCCTTCCAAATAGTCTTAGGAATGTATAATATTATGTGTGGTCAAGTTCGTGAGCCGCCGAGCGAGATAACAATTTCCTCTCTGCGGTTCTCTTCCGACTGGGACAGTTTGTGGATTAAGTGCGAAGGTTTGTATTTTAAACCAGTTTACTGTTTGTTTCGGTAGACCACCTTTGTTGCACCTGGTGGTTTTTGATGGCTGAACTGCTATATGAGAGGTTTTGCAAAATGGTCAGTGTTTTGTCAGTTTCAAATTCTATTTTTGTTCTAGGCGAAGAGCAGTCGTTCAGCTGCTTTGATCGGCCTTTTCATTTTCCCCTTTATATCCCCGATTTGAATGGGAATTCAAGAGATGAAAGTAATTTGCGTTGGAAAAGATTAAGATCGAAATTTTCTGGTTTCAAAAGGTTTTAATATGAAAGGTGCTTTCATAGGGTTTTCAATAGCATTGCTGAAGAACCGAAAGAGAATCGGTAACAGATGATTTGGCCTTTTCAATGCGGTCTGTTATTCGATTTGGCCCACGCGCCTAAACGGATGAAGCACCATGCGCCTCACGAAGAGAGGAAAATTGGAAAGCAAACAATCAGGGAGGTCGTGTGTGAGGAAACGATGATTAGATATAAAACATGCTTGTCGCATATAAATCATGATATTAGGTCACCATCTTATCTGCCAGTCAGTGTGTTAGAGATGAGCTGAAATGGTCAGGGAGAAGTAGCCCGTAATGCAACTGCCTCGATAGGGGAATTTATGTTCTTCGAGTTAATGCCACTGGAATTTCCACTCTCGCATGTAGAGATAAAAATTGATATCATTGTCGATCGAGACGTATGAAGCGAGCACATGGTGTAGGTAAATTCCGATACAGTTCTGTAACTCGTCCAATGTGTCGAAATGTTTACATTTAGTTTCTGCAAAAAATTTGAAATTCTGATGCTCAAAGATGTTGGTATAAACCTTTTGACTTTGTGTAAATATTTTCTTGATGTCGTGGGATTGAATACAAGATAAAAATAGCGGGGTTTTTTTGTGGATATGGAATTTTCTATTGGAGCAGCATACTGTTAGCGATAATTGCTTTCGTCGTATCGTTCAGAGATTGATCTTTTCGGCCACCATGGATGAAACTTTTCTCTAGTTGATGTTGTCTTAAAAGCTCCAAGTGCAGAGGACGAAGTCCCTGATTCTGGATTAGGGTCAAGCATTTGTAGATAGGGAGGTGCGAGCCGATCCAGACAATTCGAACCATAGTCAACCATAGTCATAGTTTTGATTTTTAAATGTGACTCAAGGTCATGTATACATGTATATTCCAGGTGTGTACACCTGGTATTGTTATTTGGTGTATGTGTGACTTGTTTACAATTGTCCAATGTACCTGCACTGAGGAATGTGGACGAACCGGTCCGACGTGACATTGACATGTACTCGACATTCTTTGACACCTACACTGCATGCTTCTCGAGTTCCTCACGTAATTACGTCACTTCCCTAGCTTTCTTTCTAGCCCCTCTATCATCTGTAGGATTATTACATTGCTGGATGTCCCGCTCGGTGAGCGGAACCAGCCGCCCAGACCATCCTTGAATAACTCTTTATCCCCTCAAGAGCTATAAGATTGCGGAGCCTGGTAAGTTGAGCTATGTTGTTATCGTGAGCGTGGCCTTTTTTAATGTGTGATATCTTTCGCGTTCGTGGTCGGTGAGTATCGTATTGAATGTTTGTCTTGTCTTTTCTAGGTCTTTGTTCAACCCGTGTACATACGAATAAAGATACCAAAGAACCATAAAAACGGGTATTGTCTTATGATATCGCACCCTGATGACAAGTGGCGCCCCACAGTTGAGGAGCCATTTTCGTCATCGGGGGTGGTGGTATCATAAGTACAAAACCCGTTTGGTTTTCTTTGTTCAAAACGTTTTGTACTTACGAATATAAGATACCAAAGTACCAAACGGGGTTTTGTCATTATTGATACCACACCACCTCGGATGACCATTAATAAGTACCTGGCTAAATTACCGCAGAAGATTTTAACGGTCTGCACCCAAATCAGAATGGGGACAGAACACGTAGAATGTTCAGCGCCTTCGAGCACATTATCCTTCAAATGTTTGATATGTGGAACAAAGGACATTTTCGAATCAAATATTAGACTCACAAGAAATTTAGTTTGTTCAACTACTGGAATTTTAAATTTCATTCAGTGTGAGGTCTGGATCGTTTGTGTGGTTTTTGACAGAAATGCATGCATACAGTTTTTGATCTTGAAAATCTAAAGCCATTTTCGTCAGCCCAAAATGTAATTTGCCTAAACATTGTTGTAGTTGCCTGTTCTATAGTGTGCATGTTTTTTTTTGTTTTTTTTTTTAGTTTTATCTGTAAACAGATCAAGAAATTTATCCACAAATAGAGGACCCATTCTGTTAGATTGGGCCAAGACATTTGGGTTATTGCCTGTTAAATTTTTCATGCCAAAAAGGTGTGACATACAGGATATCTACCATAGGGGCCTTAACTCAATACTCTCTATTTGCTGTTACTGATTAAGTTTTGAACCTGAGCGAACTTTGAAATGTCTGTCGAGATTTAAAATTTGGAATTAACTTTGGGCAAATTACCTACCGTATATTACCGGATATCCAATTAAGATCGTTTTGTTGTATGCCTTTTTCAACGTTCAAGAACTTTCCTTGGCAATGACTTCTCATATAAATGTTTCTAGCCTAAAACTAAGGTGGTCTACCGTTTTACCCTCTGTGGTTTTCTTAAAAGCTAGCGCTTTTGCAGGAGGACTTAAATATCGATTTGAATTTCCAGAAACACAAAATAATCTATTATTTATCATTACGTTCAATTAGTTTTACAAATGCAGCTCGTCAGTGAAATAGGACGATTATATCGTTATTGGAAATCATAAGTTAGTATTCTTCACGGGGCTTCGGAAAGAGGTATGATTATAGATTCATTCCAAGACTCGGGAGAATATTTGCCAGAAGAATACACTTTGTTTAAATATGTTTAAAAAGACATTTTAGTGAAGAGTCTGGTAATTGTTTTTTAAAAACATATATGGAATTTCGTTTCTGGTTTCCAGCTGCAGAGTCCTTTGATTTCTCGACGGAACTCGAGCAATTCTGGTATCTCGAAAGGGCCTATTACAACTTTCAGTATTGGAGGACTTAAAATTTAGACGTCTCTTTTCCTTTTCTTTTTTTAAATTTTTTGATTATATTTTTTTTAAATTGATTTTTGACGGATGAATATTCATCAAAGTTTTTGGGCAAAGGCATCGGTTTTTTCGAATTTTGATGAAAAGGTTTTATTTTTTTGTTAATGAGGTGGGAAGATGGTGTTGTTTTTTTCTTTTCCCACTGAATTTACCCAGCATTTCCCAAACTTTCTCTGAGGATGTATTGGAATTAATTTTTGAAAACGTACTCTTTCCAAGTAATTTTCTTGTCGGATTTAATAGACCTTGTGACACAATACATACACATAATATTAACTTTCCCTTACATTTCACTAATTATCAGCCCCTTTTATTACACTTTCGAGCTCTCCAAATCACAGGGACCTGGCACGAAGATATCTAACCAACAGTATACATATATATATTATAGTATCAAAGGGGGTATGAACTCGGCGGTCGAGAAAAACGGACCTATTTTTTAAAAACCGTGATTATTTTAATAAATGGGCTCTATACAGCATTGACGTATATCTTCCCTTAAAGAGAAATAGGAGCAGCAGGTACAATTCTAACGCCCTACACAAGAACATACTGCAGTTTCCCAAAACACGGACCTCGCACTTCACACATGCTACAAACTGCATACAAGGAAGGCCGTCCTTACATGACCCTGGATGTTAATAGGACGCTAAACTAATCAAAGTATTTCACTGACTTGCTTTGAGAATATTTTTTCTTCCTACTGTGAAGATTCCAGATCCTCGACCCCTTGTATTTATTTCATGCCTGTATCGAGTAGCGGGGTACGTGAAGAGCGAAATGGTTCCTGTTTTCTCATCTTCGGTCATTAGGTCCTGTACATTTATATGTAGCCAGGTATTGTTCACATCATTTGAAACTTTGCACCATTAACTTGTTTAAATGTATGTGTAGTGCACGTGTCGCACGGAACCCGGCTGTAGAATTTCTGCAGAAATGTTAACACTTAATTAATTTTCCACTCTTTTCCACAGAATTCTGCAGAATTATGTGGAAATCTGGATTATGCGGAAAATTTCCGCAATGTTTGGAAAAATTCTGCACATAATTATTGAGAGTTTGCAGAAACTTTCTAATGTTGCGGAAATTGGTAGAAATTTTCTGCGGATTTCTGCAGAAAATTGGACTTAGACAAAAAACTGTCTTGGTCTGTGGACTTAGAATAATTATTGACCTCTGCTTTCCAAGTTAAGTTGATTGCAAGTCAGAAAAATGAAGAAAACATGGAAAAAATTATAAAAATCTGTATTTCGGTCATTTGAAGTCCGATTTGATTGTAGTGTATACCAAACTGTTCAGAATTACAATACAAACAACATCTTATGATTTAATAAGTTGAAAAATGACTTGTTAAAAAAAGATATTGTATATATACATGAATAATATCTCAATGTTTTATCCCAAAATCCAATATCGTACATGTATTTATTAAAAATGTTTATGGATCGATGGAATTGCTGTATTAAAAACAATATCCACAAGCTGGTTTTGTGGAACTTTGATCTGGATATCATAAAACAGTATTTTTCTTGTCTCCATATAGTGCATTAAATTCTGTATATATATTATGCAAGACCTATCTACTGATAAAGACGAAACAGTTGAATGAGGCATTTTGTAAATACCACATGACCAGTACTATCTCTACTTTTCAGTCTCGTTCCATGTTATTTGGCAATAGAGCTGCAAACAAAGTGGTTCCAATTTTCACAACCATCATTGGTTCCCGGAGATTTTCAGCTGCTATTACTTGTTGATGATTTCTGAAATAAAACATATTAAGATTGGAATGTTGCTTTTTTTATATATATATTATGGAAAATCAGTTGCTTATTGTGATTCACCTAATTATATAAGCAATTATACTAATTATATAATATAATTGTCACCTTCAAAGTTATTGACATTATAATGATTATCCATTTATATTTATATAATATTTAAACTGTATATTTCTCATCATAACATTTGGTTTTTTTCTTATGTTGTGAACTTATGTATGATTTCCATAATTTCATTTCAAAGCAATTTTTCAGTTGCATTTCTCATTTATTGCTATATCAATATATATCAATATTTTCACTTACCCTACAAATTCAATCTTTTGCAGATGTGGGACACGTCTTGGGAGAATAGATCCAGAAGACTTCATTAGTTGACCAATAGCAAATACCTTCCTCGATCCTTTTTCCATGATGAAAGAGGACACTTGAATGATATCTATATTTCCTTCCAAATGTTTTTCAAGTTTAATTGTGTAAGAGTTCTGTTTCTTACGCGAGTTCAGCTTTTGCTATACATCTGATAGCCATTTCTCGCAATTTTTGAAATGTTCTGATAGTCACAGTCTCTGTGGGTATTGGTTTGCGATAGTAGGAATTCTTTAAATTCCTCTGGTATGTCAGCTGTAGCCTTGGCACTTTTGACAACTGAACATTTGAATGCCTCTCCATTACTTGCAAATTCCTCAGAATGATTGGAAAGCATCCCCTGCAAAAATTCCTGGACATGGGTTGATGTGGCTTGTGATTGTCGTGATTCAACATGCTTTTGGGCCTGAAGTGCCCAAAATATCTGCCTGCACACATTCCCTGTTCCATGAACTGTTCGTTTTATCTCCCCATTGAATGACTCAAAGGGAAAACAAGACCATGCCCACAACGGGCCCCACTGTCTCACAAAACCAACAAGGTGAGTCAGGTTGTGTACATTCATGCTCATAGCATTATCTCCATATAATGTTTGTACATTGTTCACAAAGGTTTTCAGAAGTATTTCTGCTCTGTCAAGTTCTTGTGGTGATATGCCCTCGGTGAGAAGAATGTAAGTTGCTTCCACAAGACAACTAAAATGAACAAGATGAACATTAGGAAGGTAATCCTGAAGACATGGCAGTGAATAGAACAAAAGCCAGTTTCTTAGTTCTGAAGCCTTCCAATGGTGATACGTGTTTGACAGTATCCTTGGCAACCGGTGGACTATGTACATTGGTTGAATTTGCCTCAAAAGTTTATCGATGTTGTTGATATGTTTCTTGATGTAGAATGGATTTCCTGAATATTTTGCATCAAACCAGTAGTCCAAGAATTTCTTTGTGACACCAAGTAATATCCCATGCATATAATCAATGACAACATTGTTTGTCATTGAAAAGTATGGCAGATACCACAATACACTCTCTCCAAGGAAGCCATCGATTCTTGTTCCTGTTTGACGAGCTTGAACAGCACTCCCTCTAGCCATTTCATCTGTTCGAGGAACTGGATGCTGGTCTCGCTGTATATATGCTCTGCAGTAAGCTTTTCCGCTTGGAACAACCTGGCCGGACTCCATGCAATAGAGACATCCATTCTCACCATTGTGCTGCGTCATACTAGTAACATAAGCTCTAGCTTGTAAATCCATCGTAGCAATAACAAGCATTGCTTTGACACAGATGTTCTGCATGGTTTGGTTTTCAGAAAAAAACAGAAATAAATACTCCGTTGGTGTAGAAATCTATTAAATCCATGACCATAGGACGCAGAAACATGTTCATGTTTGGCTTGCCAACACCCTGCCACACACCCCACAATAACAGATTTTTTTTTCCGAAAACGGTTTTTGGGAGGTATCTCATTAATCAACAGATAAACAGGCCACAATGAAACGGATGAACTTTTATAAAGTGGAATACCATCTATGAAGAGGGAAAGCGTGATGTTGGGTGTTCCATCCAAAAACCCTCCAATTTCTTGCAGCTTCTTGTAGCCATGCCCACTTCTGATATCCGAGATTGATGTTTTGGCTTCTGATCCATGTCTCAACTCCACTATTGAGCTCCACATACCTTCACGCTCCAGAATTTCTTTCAGCTGAATGGAAAGTTTACCAGTAACAAAATAACATGGACAGACTGTTTTAGAACCATTGCATCCTGGTGTCTTACAATGTTCTATTTCCGGCTCTACATCAAACAATTTTTTGCAAGATTCACAGTAAAGGTGATACTTCAGGTAATCCCTATCAAAACCACAAACTGCTTGAAGATGCTTCAGGGAAGTTTCACCAATGTTGTTTTCTGGCATTCCTAATTGAGAAAATTTCAAAACATCCTTTATCATAGTAGCTGACATGTTGTATTTTGAGACAAGAGCACTAGCAGCAAGGAGATATTCTGATTGTGGAACCGGAGATTTGTACAATGTTTCACTTGGCGGTATCACATACAAGGGAGGGTCATTAGTAGAAGGCACTGTTCTAACGCTCTGTGAACTCTCGGGAATACCAGGATCCGAGTCATTATCTCCCTCCACATCTTCATCGGATGATAGATGTTCCAATTCCATAAACTGTTCTGTTAAGTTGTCATCATCATCTAAGACATCATCAGGTATCATGTCAATGTTTTGATCATTTATGATGTCATCTGGTATTATATTAATATCTTCTGTATCAGACCTATGTATGGCCTGATCTGGTATGTCAGGGATAGACGAAGCCTCGTCATCAAAGGGAAATTCTTGTTGTCCTTGATTACTATCATTCCTGAAAATACAATATACATAATTTCAGTTTCACAGTTTCATTGTATTTACAATCATAAAAAATGTAAATATACAAGTTCTTACTTTGCTAATTAAGATGGCACTGAAATGATTAACTTTAATTTAAAAACAGCTTAAAGGTTTACAAAATTCTGGTTTTGTAAAGTCATCATTTCTTTATCAAATAACAACTCAATGACAAATGATAACTCTAAATAAAATCATTTAACTATATACAACAGAGAAAGTGTTTTTCTTTTGATAAAAAAAACCCCAATAAACTGGGATAATTTGTAAAATTCCGAGTATTAGATATTATGTGTGCAGCTACTAGGTAGCCGCTGTACAGACTGTCGTTAAAGGTATTGAAATCCCTCTAGCGTGAAGCTAAAAGGTGACTGTATCATTATATACAATATTTATTAAAACTAGTTAATACTTACTCCAATACCTTTCGTCTATTAAAGGTTGTTGTTCTAGGGATAGCAACAGTGTCGTCTGTCTCATAAAGTTTGTACCTTTTGGGTGGCCGTCCAGCTGTCAATGAAAATCAAATGATTATTAATGATTCCAGACAACAGCTTCATAACAACTTTGACAACTGCATATTTCTACTGCATAAAACTTTAATTTCATGCCAAAGGACTATCGATTAAGAATTAATATTGATATCCAAATTCCCTGTTCATTAAAGCAGTCTTGTTTAACAGTGCCATCTCTTCCAATCTTCAATTGAAGACCAAAACATAAACGTCTTACAGGAATTTATAGTGTTTTCATACTTTTTAATTTGCTCTGTTAAAGGCCAACTACAAAATGTATATAAATAGTGTTAGATGAGGTTACAACATCAAACAAATGCAACAGTGGCAATTCATATAGCTGTTTTGCCCTCTGGCGCAATTTAAATGCATGGGAATAATTTTTTCGATGCATGGTAATATTAAGTTAACAGCGGTAAACATCCGGCAACCTGTACATGTGTTATAAAAACTACAATTTAATTTATTCTAATTAAATTGTTCTGAAGTTAAATTAAATTGTTCTGAAGGTAAATTAAATTGTTTTCTGAAGGTAATGATAAGAGTAAGCCAATAACTTTCCAACTCTAAGATCTACAAATTATTAATCTCATTTGACATCCGGCTCCTATATCAAAAATCAAAAATAGTTTCAGAAAGGTTTAAACTTGGCCTTAAAGCATAAACTATATTGTTTCATTAATTAATTGAATTTCTAATTGTACCTGTGATGTGATGTATGTTCCAAATATGAATGACCAATGTCTGTTTCCTTGAAAGTATCTTTTTACATCCCTCGATTGGACATTCCCATTTTTTTTCGCCAATCTGACATTTCAAAATATCACTTTCGTCAATCTCCGTCATATCAATTTGATGAACATTAAATCAATCTGAAAAGAAAATGCAAAGCACATTATTTAATGGCATCAAGTTTCACATATGAAAAAGTACATTAGGAAACGTTTTAAAATGCAATTTCAAAAAGTTCATCTACACACTTAAAGATATGTAAATGTCATGTCAGTTTTTTAACCATACTGATTTTCTAGAAAATGTCAATTCAGTTAATTAATAATAATTTGTTAAACTTCACAACTCACTAGAACTGGCGAAAATAATTATATATACAGAATATAACATTAAATATATCTTCAAATAAGCGACGGAAAGTTTTACAAAAAATTCTATGGAATTTTTCAAATAGTGACTATCTGAAAATTAAAGAAAAACGAAACCGTGATAATTGATCGAATTTGTCAAGGGAGCTAACTCTGTAATATACAGACGGAATGCATATAATGACAATTCTCCATTCTCTTACTTTTAAATCTAATTTAAAATGTATATTCCGATATGACGTGAATATTTTCCAAAAACAAAGAAAACGATCTCTTAGATGTATGCATAATTTGAACGACAAGATTCAAGAATGCAAACCGTACTGTAACGTATTAAACATTCCGGGTTTAAACTGTTCATACTCGGTCATAATGTTAGATTTCTCGTAAGTTGAACTTTACAAACAATTCAAAGTGCCGGGGAAACTCGATACCTACCTTATTCCTATAAATACTGGCCCGGCGATGCTGTTTAAGTCAGAGTTCTTATCGTGAATACAAGTGGTGAGTAAGGTCATTGTCCGGAGCGTCTGGACGCCGCCATTTTTGTTGCTGATGTGAGTGCGGGACAGTTAATTGATGAGGGCATCGTTTTGTTTTTAACATTGTTTAAAATTTAAAACATATACTCTCTTGTATGATAACATTCAAATATGTTGTCTTTATGCTCAAAATCTAAAATTTAAAACAATTACAATATTACGGTATCGATATTTACTGACCGGACCGCAGTTCAAAATCAAGCGCCAAATTCGAAGAACCAGCAAACCGCAACAATGTCATCTCTAATCTCAATCCAAGAAGTAGAATCTGCAGCTAAAAAGCTGAAGATAAGCAGTGGAATTGGGGATTTGTTTGTAGTTTATTGGGATGATCGTACATTTGGCGTCATTAACAGATCGGACCTCATAAATATAGCGGTGTCGGAGTTGGGGCAAAATGTCTATGGCCGGACATGCGAAGGCTTCTACGGGAAGGGAAAGTTCCGCCTAACCTTACTTTTTAGAGGTAGGTAAATGTTTAAAATTACGTTGCATGTGTTTATACTACAGTACGCATACGATAAAAGGAAACGAAATTTAAGTCATCCCTTGTACGGTCGTACAACAATTTTGAATATTGCATGCGCAACTGTACGATCGCGAATCCATATTCCAGGTCAGGAATTTTGTCAACAAAAAACATTAATTTTATTTTTGGAATTTAGAAGTTTTCATTAAAGAAAAAAATGTATCAGCGACTTACAACATGTACTTGCATTTCAATCTTCAATTTATATAACATCGTCTGACACTTATTGTAACGGACACTACACTGGAAACTCAAGTGCCTATTCAAAGTGCTAAAAAAATCTTAGCCGTCCTCGCTCAGCACAAATAAAAAAAAATTAAAATAATAAAAAAAATCAAATAATATTAAATCCTACAGTATAATATTAATGTCACTTTGAATGAATGTACTGAATTATATTAAATTGTGATATTGAGTGCTATAATAATAGCTCACGGTAGATGCTCAGTCAGACATTTCATATAATTGATGCTTTTTTATCAATATATATTAAATATTTTTTAATAGACTCTAATATGTAAAATAATTTGCAGGTATGCCGGGAATAGATGACCAGGAACTGTACCCTCTCGCAGACAGGCTAGATGGTATTAGACGGAAGTCTGAAAGAACTGAAGTGTGTATTAATTTTTGGTTTTTTTTTTCAGAATTCAAATGGTGTTTTCATATTTTGTTTTTAAATTAAACAATAATAGTTAAAAATTTATAGATTAATTAGCACAAATTTTGAATTCTATAATGAGCTTTTCAGATTGGGTTCCAAATCTTTTAGAACAATTTGGTTATATCAAACTCATCAAAATGCTGTATTTGTAGAATATATAGATAAAAGTTTGACATTATAACTCATTCATATACTGTATGCTTGCATAAAATTTATAAATTAAGGTGCAGACAAAAAAGAGGCAGGTAAAACCCAAACGGTTGCCTGATTTTGAAACCGAGGTTCAACTTCTTGTAGTGCCCCAAGATACTTCAGGTACTCAGAACTTAATTATTACCCATTGGTTTAAATCTGCAATTTGTCATGTCATCATAAATAGATTTCATAGACACAGTGGTTTGAAGTCCAAAATTCCACAAATTCATTTGAATTTCTATATTAAATTCTATCCGATCGAGTACTACCAAATTTGTATACACCATGTGAATAAAAACTCATCATTATCATAACCAGGCCTATTTATGTAAGATACGTATACCGGGAAATCATATTTAAAAGAAGGATTTGCATGATTAATTTTATTTTCATTTCAATTTGAAATGAAACAAATTATAAAGAAAAGATTTAGACTGCAAATTTGTCACCAATATAATATTGCCTCAAGCATTCACGAGAGTCTGACCTTTTATTTCTCAAAGGGGCTCAACATATTGAAGACTGTCCTCCAGTCTCAAGGCTAACAGATCAGGGCTCGAGACAGAAAGAGAAAGTAAGTATTATAGGTATGAATAATAATACTGCAGTATAAAAGCGACCAAATCTTGTCAAGTACCATATATAATTCTGGTCATCACATGTGTTTACGATATGCGATTACAGTCATTTGTTAGATTATATCATTTTATATTTTTTTTACATTTGAGAACTTGGATTAAACAGTATGCTATATATCAAATGTGTGTGTGGTGCGTGTCAGTGTTTCATTTTAGTTGACACACAATTTTACTTATATCTTACATGGAATATAAATACTGAGACCCGGTTTTAAAGTTAAAACATGAGGTGATTTAGACATTACAAAACTATAGCATATATATAATAGACAATATTGTTTGTTTTGTTTTTTAACACTATTACGTTTGGTAATTTCAAATATAAGATATTTAATTTGCAGCAGAAGATAAATCCTCCAAAAAGGCCGGCAACATCAGAGGTAGCTTCAGAGACCAACGCAGTAAGTTAAACTGTATGATTCAGACAATAAAATCAAACAATTAATAGACACAATTGAAGTTTGTTCAGATAAAAGACCTTGACCTTCGTTAAAGATCACAGGTGTCAAATAGGCTAAAATCTTTAAACAACTTCTTGTGAATAACTAATAATAGACCTAGAGACCTGATATTTGGGCCTGTAGAATGCTGGAATGAAGGTCCACCAAGTTTGTTCAAATAAATGAACTTGACCTACTTTTAAGGTCAAAATCCCCAAATATATTTATAATTTCTTGTATTGCCTTAATTATTAGCCACTTAACTGAATACTGAGACTGTTGTCTTGTGCCAATATAGTCAGATATTAAAAGTGAATGCCCAATGGCCTCATATTTTCAGCTAGCCATAATCAGATGATGGGCTAATCAAATCGCCTTTGGTCCGTGGTCCGTGGTTCGTCCGTTAACAATTCTTGTTACCGCTATTTCTCCAGAAAGTACTGAATGGATCTTTCTCAAATTCATATGTAGTATGTAGTAAAAGTTTGAAAAGCAGAGAAAAGATCCATCTTTCCATTGTCAGACGTAGATCATTCTTTGCTTGGCGCCAAGATCACTCTGGGATCCCTTGTATGTGTTAATATTCTGTTGATTGAAATTGCAGTGTATACTTTTTGCCTGTGTATTATGATCCTATTATAATCAACAATTAAGTGCAATTTATTATTATGCAGCAAAAGCTAAAAAAGCAAAAGTCGTTGCAGACAGCAGCTGCTGAGCTAGAGCTGACAGAATTGTCAGCTGTAATTGGAAATGCAAACAGGTAAACTTAAATCAGAGTATTATTTATGTATAATTATTCTATATTGTATTTGACTTTGTTCAATGATTATTCTTTGTAATTTGAAATATGTTACTCATAGCCATGTTTCTTAATCAAATTCAAGTTCTAAAAATTTTGTACTAAAGATGACATGGGTACATAATTAAGTTTTGTTTTTATTTATTTAATTTAAAAACATATTTTGTCTTTCACTCATATTCAATATTTGTTATCAGCATTTTTATACTGATTTCATGATTTCATGCAAGGAAAAAACAAAAAAGTATATCCAAGTCACTGAAGTTCATTAAAACTTTGTAGAACTGTGCTAGATGATCCAATTAGAGATCAAGAGGCAGAAGAGGCTGGATCCCAGACACTCCTAGTTCCAACACCAGTTGTTGGTAATACATTTTTACTTCTGGATGAACAAATACTTACAATATATTAACTTTTATTAGAATTCAGAAGAAAAATTGATTGCCTTTTAAGTCATGTCTTGGTGTTTTTGTAATGGCTAAATTGTATGAAGACGGTCTTTGAAGACCTTAAACATTTGTCTTTAAGCCCTGTGATTTACTTTTTGCTAATCCACAATTAGTTAATAGAACCATCTGTTTTAAGATTTATGGCTGCAGATTTAACATTAGTGATTGCATTTCAACTGTAACTTCAACTTTGTATATACTTATTTTGTTTAAATTTCAGATAATCATGACTCAACTGATCGGGTCCAATTGAGGCAGCAAATATCTGCCCTTCAGAGCAGAGTTACATATTTAGAGGGCTCTCTATCCAACCTTTGGAACTGGACAAGACAGGTAATTATTCTAAACTGCATGTTTAATTATATAATTAAAGTATTATTATGGTCATGTTTTCACCAATCTCATCAATGAGATGGCCATAATATTTTATGTTTGTAATTGATTTGATTTGTTTGATTTTTAACAGTTCAACTTAGAAAATCTTTCCATGGTTTTGCATTGGAGGAGTTAATCTGTGTGAATGATTTAAGAGTCTTTTTAGATTACATTTATATCATTTATTAGTAAAAGCATTTGCTGTAAAAGTGGTGTAGAGAAAATAATTTAACAGCAAATAAAATATTTATAGAGGATCTGATTTCAGGTCTAATAATATCCTTAACAATTCATTTTTCCAGATTCAACAGGAACATTATCAGTTCCAACAGCAACAACAACAGCAGCAGCAACAACAACAACAACAACAACAACAACAACAACAACAACAACAACAACAACAGCAACAGCAGCAGCAACAACAACAGCAGCAGCAGCCCCAGCAGCAACAACAACAGCAACAGCCCGAACAACAACCAACACAGGAGGTAAATATTTATTGTATCTATTTCAAAAGCTCTTCATCTGAAACAATATCAATGTGACTTAATTAAATCTGAGGTTACAGACAGTGATAAAAATAGATCATGATATTTTTAGATTTTTGAGTAATAACATAGGTCATATTAATTGTTTTTGTTTTAGAATGACTCTATCACTGCACCAGAAGAAATTTATGCTGGGTACACAACAGTAAGTGAAGATATTATACTAGTGAAATGAATTTGAATTTTATTCTAAACTGAAATAAATTATAAAGTTATTCCATCAATTTTTTTATTTCATTTTTGCATGTAGGTATTAATTGTGATCTCATTACATTTTGAGCAAATATGTCATTTTCTCTTTTAGTTCAAATAGATATAGATTATTTCATTACAATACAAATGAACTTTCAATAAACACTTATAAAATGGTCATTTGTAAGTCTTTACTTCAACTATTCATTAGTTAAAAAGATATTGTTTTATTCAGGTTACGTAGGTGATTGGATAGCAAGTGATCGATTCAGGGCAGGCAATATTTGAGTTTTATTCATAACTTTTTTCAATATTTTAGTCAGAATTTTAACATCCTGTTTTTTTTTTTTTTTTTTAATTTTTGAACAGGGTCAGCTGGAGTGCAAAATCGGCCATTTAAAGACGGCTCCGAAATGTGCTGCCCTCCTCTTTAGAACGTTGTTCAAAGAGGAGGAGTACATAGGGAAGACCCTTACAGGAGCTGGGGGCAAACCAAAAGTGGACCAAGATAGGCTTGCCATTATTTACAGTATGTATTTTACATTACCAAATTGTTTTGTGACTGAGTATTTGTAACACTAATAAATATCAATGAAACCTGACTATGTCAGTCTGTTTACCAGTCAATAGCTTTATGCACATAAACATATCTTGTATAGTAATGTGATAAACGTAAAACATTGTTTGTGTATTCTTAATGCAAATCATCAAGGGTTGCAACTTTAAGGGATCATGTACATGTTTAATAGTGCTACTGATAGTCAATATTGTTTGAAATATAAATCTACACACTACATGAATTTTATGAAATATCAAAACAATGGTATGATATTTTATACTAAGGTTTTGTTTTTTCTCCTTTTTCAGAGATTACACTGAAGAAATTCCCCGAGTTTCCCATCACAGCCCTGAGACACGGACTATGTGACATTCTCAAGCCATCCCGCTATATAAAAAAAAAATTAGAAAAAAGCTGACATTCAAATAATAAATTTTTGAATGTCTTCAGAACTGCCTTTATTGTAATTTTGTAATGTATAGAATAGGGATTGACAGCTGCCCTGGGTTTTTTTACTGTTCTAATTTTGTCTTTCAGAAAACGTGTGCAGAAATTTTCTGCAACAGCCAGCCATAGAAAATTTCTGCAGAAAATTTCCGCAGATTTGAAATTTTCTGCAGAAAATTTCCGCGGATTTAAATGCAGAAATCTTCTGCAAGTTTGGGAAAATTTCTGCGGAAAATGATTTCTGTGGAGTATTGGAACATTTTCCGCAGAAATACTGCAGAAATTTTCCGCAAAATGCAGAAAATTTCCACAGAATATTTTATTTCTTTTTATCCGCAGATTTCTATAGATTTCTGCGGAAATGATGTTCCAATACTCCGCAGAAAAATACCGAGGAAAATATCCGCAGAAATCTGTGGAAATCTGTGGATTTCCTAACGCAGCTCTCCATGTTCAACCTATAGACGAGGGCCGAGGGTGGGGGAGGGGCTGCGGGGGGGGCGGGACAGGCCACCCGTGACACGCCATCGCCTGTTATAGAACCTGGTAACAAGCCTGGATAAGTGATCCAGTATGAAGAGTGATTCATTGAATGTGCTCGTGTATTCCCCTTGAGATTACATCGTGTGACTGACGTTGTGAGAGTAACTTATTGACACTTTATTCTATTTTTTCGGCCTTCACGTCCAAATTGATTATTCTTACTGTGGAAAGCTGAAGAGAGATAAGATACCGGAAACAAGTGTCTTGTGAGATGCTCGCACAAAAGACCGAACGATTCAACACCACAAATAGGCGAGCATATTTCGACATGCTTTCCCCCTTGTCTACAACGAGTCTGCCTAAACTATGCTGACGCCGGAACTCGGTAAATTACCAGAGCTAATGGATCGATGTGCGTGCGTTAGTCCAATGTTATAGGTAATATCGATCAAGTCTGGACCTAACCCCTCTGTGAATGGTCTATTTCAAACTTGACAGAAAGCCCAGATCAACAACAAGCAACATACATCCAACCAAACATAAAATTGGTGTGTACTTACGAGGACTACGCTATTTCCGTGCACAAGTCTGAATCCTCCCAAGTCATAATGTTTCCACTTTTGCGCCCAGTTTTAGCACCTGCATAGAGCAAGCGATACCAATCCCACTTTCACGCACAGTGTATAATTAAACCCAACCCTAATCCAACTGACAGATTTTGTCCCGAAAGAAAGGATGTGACTTAACATACATTCTGACGGCGAATTTTGTTTATATTATTATTTCTTAACGTCCCTATTACCAGCCAGGGTAATGTTTGTTTGTTTGTGATTAATTAACGTCCTATTAAAAAGCAATGGACATGTAAGGACGTCCATCTACGTGTAATGAGGAGTGTGTTCGTGTAATGTATGTCGGCAAGGTGCTTGTTTGGATAGTACTGCCGGTATGTTTCGTTGTTGACTTCATGGTATAGGTGGATCTGTTGCCCATTTTATAAAGCTATAACACTTAAGCATGCCGCAGAAGATAACAATCAACAAAGCTCTCACCCGGTCCACAATTATAATTGACAACGTAACAAACCCATTCGGCGGGCCCACACCCAGTATGGGCTGAAACCAAAGCAAGGAGACAGAAAACTACCACTTTTATAGACTTTGGTGTGTCCTCGGCCAGGGGAACAGAACCCAGATCCAACCACATAGTGACGACCACGTGCACAGCTCCCTAAGATAGCTAAAACGGAACCGACAAAATCATGAATGACTAATAGACTCGCACACTGACAGATGGAAAGGTGTGAATCAAACCGGCGGAGTACAAAAAAAATAAAAAAAAAAAGAATAAAAAAAACGAAAATTAAAAAAAAAAAAAAAAAAAAATATTAAAAAAAAAAAAAAAAAAAAAACAAAAAATCGGATATTTAGGCAAGGGACACAGACAAATGTTCTGTGTAGAAGTGGAACAATTTCCGAGATTGAGAAAAAAGTCCTAGAGGTGTGAAAAAACAAAAACTTAATTCTTGATTGGCAACCATAAAAAAAATCCGACTGAAAAGTCCATAAAAATGACAAAAGTAGTTTTCCTGTGGACTAATGTGGAATTCAGAAAAGAGGGGCATCTCTAAATACGACGCATAAAAAGTCTGACGATGATATTCGTTGGTAAAGAGGGTTTATTGCAATAAGAAAGTAAGTCAACAAACACGAAACCGAATATACCCATAAAACCAAACTCCCCTGACTATTACGATAGAGACTTTACATAGGTCATATACAACTCCTCACGGCAGACAAAATTTACAATATAATGGTGAAATGGCTTAGGTAATGTAGGTCATTTTGACAAAGACTATGTACTCATACCTCTCTGGTGGGTAGGTTACCTACGGACGTTTACCATCGGCTACGTACCTACATGAAAGTACACGAGATACGGGTGGGAGTTTGTTTAGAACGACCAATTACAGAACGAGAAAAGGGTACAGCTAATGGTAAGACGATGAAACTATCGGACGTCTGAAAAATGACGGTATGATATTTGACAGCACTAAACGTATCTAAGACAGGTTAGATATAAGGAAACGAAACGTCAAAAACCAAAATACGTGGCATAAAAGACTAACGGTGATAAATTACTAATAGAACAGTCCACCATAATCGTACATGACAGGGTGGATACATGAACACGGCAAAGACCCCCTCAGTTCATTGTATAGACATCTGAAACAGAGTCGATATATAAGATATACACACTGTAACGGAAACCTAATTGATTATATATGCAAAATGCTGATTAGCATGAATGATGTAAATATATTATTACAAAATAAAGATTTGCGTGGAAATACTTGATTATTTGGTTTGTGATTATTAATCAGTAACAGTACTACTGCTTCCGAGTAGAAATCGACCTATGATCAGCTCGATACGATCTATAATTGCCTATTCACATCTATTTTGAGGTAATGATTGAATAAATAGCGAAAGGACTCGTATACCCTTGCAAAAATGGTGTAAGTGTGTGTAATAGTTTCGGTTACATTTCGCTGTGTTTTGTAAGCATTGGGTTTATATTTTATTTCAAAAGTAAGTGTTACAATATTATTTATTATTGCGAAATAACTCTTCCAACAGACTGTTGGGGACGCAGTGGTACCCTGCTATTAGTTATGAGATAATAATGATAATACAATTTCTGCATCCTTTCAAAACAAACAGAATCTCCCCGTTCTTCTTATATACCTACCGTTTGTCAAGTGTACACGGATGACCTTCCGATACTGTCTAACTAGCGTGGTTCAGAGGCGTAGAGTGTTTTTTATCTTATGCTTCAGGTATATTTTCTACGGTAAGCACATACGCACAAATTCATTGATATTTGTACAATAGATATATGTTATTTTCAACTAGTTTACTTTAACAATATCCAACACATGGAATAAAATAT